>NW_027288047.1:0-23143 GCF_047511675.1 Marmota flaviventris
AATTCAAGTCTAAAACTAAACCCTAACCTAAACCAAATCCGAAACCTAATTCTAATCATAATAATAACCCTTGCTCTAAACCTGACCCTTACCCTAACCTGAACACTTACACTAGACCTAGCCAAAAATCTAACTCTCAATCTATGCCTAATGTAAGCCTAGACCTGACATTAGCCCTACCCCTAATTCTTGCCATAACCCTAAAACAAATCCTTGCCCTCATCCTAGCCCTAAACCTAGCCTTATTACTAAATCAATCCAAAACTCTAGTTCAAACTGAAGTTCTAATCTTTGACCTAGCTCTAAGACTAAATTTAACACATCACTTCCCCTATCCTAACCCTATCCCTAAATCTAAACCTAAGCCTAAACTAGGCCTAACCCTAGTACAAACACTAGACCTAATCCTAGCCCTAATTTAGAACTAAACCTAACCTAACCCTAGCCCTAAAACTAACTCTAACTCTTGTCCTAGCCATATTTCTACTTCTAACCATATCCCTTACCATAATCCTATCACTTGTCTTTACATTAGCCCTAACTCTAGCTCTAGCCCTAATCCTATATCAAACCCTGACTCTAACTCTAACCCTAACCCTAAGCTAAACATCTCACTAACACTAGCTGTAACACTAATGCTAGTCTGAAAACTAGCCCTAACCTAGCCCTAGCCCTACAAAACAACCTAGACATAGTCCTAACCCTAAAGTTTAACATAAACCAAACCCTAAGCCTACACCTAGACCTAAACCTAGCTCTAATTCGAGTCCTATGCCTAACCCTAAAACAAACCCTGACCCTGACTCTGACCCTAACACTAACCCTAGCTCTAAACATCACTCAAAACCTAAACCTAAACCAAACCTAGCCCTAATCCTAACCCTAAAACTAGTTCTAATCATAACCCTATTTCTTACATTGGCTCTAGTTCTAAACATTATCCTAACCTAACCCATAACCTATCTGTAATCGGAGCCATAACACTACCCTTAACCCTAAACATAACCCTAAATTAGCCCTAACCCTTATAGTAACCCTAACCCTAACCCTAACCCCTGACATAACACAAAACCTAACCCTAAACCTAGCCTTAATTCTAACCATAAACCTAGACCTAACCACAGCTGTAACCCTATTCATTACCCGGATCCTAATCCTAACCCTAGTGCTAACCCTAGGATAAACCTAAACCTATTTCTACCCCTAAACTTATACATTGCCATAAACCTAACCTGAACCCGAAACCTAATTATATCCATTAACCTATTCCTAACCCTAATGATCTTACCCCTAAAACTATCTCTAACCATAACCCTAGACTTAACATTAGCCGTAGCCCTAATAAAGTCCTAAACCTGAAACAAACTCTAGCTCTAATCCTAGCTCTAATTTTAGCCTTAATCTTAAACCTAACCCTAACCATAGACCTAAACCTAATTCTAACCCTCGCTCTAGTTCTAAGCTAGCTATAACATCATACCTAACCATATCCATAACCATAACCCTAACCATGAACCTAGGCTCAGCCTTAATACTCACCCAAGCTCTAATTATAGCTCTAATAAAGCCCTAATTTTAAGCATAAATCTAATCCTTACACTATCTCTAACTCTCGACCTAGCCCTATCCCTAGTTCTAACACTATCCCTTATAATAACTCAAATCCTAGACTTAACCCTAGCCCTATCCTTTGCTGTAGCCCTAAACCTAGATCTAACTCTAACTCTAAATATAACCCTAACCCTAAGCCTAAACCACACACTAACACTAGCTGTAACCCTAACGCTAATTTGAAAACTAGCCCTTAACCCAACCCCTAGCTCTCAAACAAAACCGAGCCATTTCACTGACCCTAACCCATAACCTAAAGCAAACGCTAACCCTACAGCTAGCCCTAATTCGAGTCCTAACCCTAACCCTAGCTCTACACATCACCCTATCCCTAAACCTGTTCCTCACACTAAACTTCGTCCTAAACCTAACACTAAAACTAGCCCTAATCATAATGCCAGTTCTTAAATTAGCCATAGTCCTAAACCTAACACAAAACCTAGCCCTAATCCAAGGCTTAACCCTAGTTTAAAACATAATCCTAACCATGGCTCTAACCCTAACCCTATCCCTACTCCTAATCCTATTTCTAACTCTATTTCTTATATTTAGTCAAACCCTCACCCTATTGTACCCTAGTCCTAACCCTAATTCTATGCCTACCCCAAACCCTAACTCTATTATTAGTCCTAATCCTAAACCTCATTCTAGATCTAAACTTAACCCAAACCCTAACTCTAACCCTGGCCCTTATTCTGACCCTAACAGTAAACATAGGTTCAAACCTGACCCTAACCCTTAACTGAAATCTAACACTAGCCCTACCATTAACCCTAAACCTAAACCTAACAATAACACTAGCCCTAGACATAAACCTAATCTTAAATGTAGCCATAACCATAGCCTTAGCCCTAACAATAACCCTTAACTTAAACCAAACACTAACTCTACTCCTAGACCTAACCCTAGTCCTCATTCTGGACCTTACCCTAAACCTAATCCTAAACTGAACCCTGACATTTACCCTAACAAAAATCCTAGCTCTAAACCTTATTCTATGCCAAAAACTAACACTAACACTAGATGAACTCTAAATATAGCCATAACCATTACTCTAGCTCTTACATTACCCATACACCTAACAGTAGCCCTTAACCCCACACAAAATGCAGCCTGAATTACAGCCCTAAACATAACCGGAAGCATGATTCTAATCCTAAACTTAGCCCTAACCCTAACCCTAACCCTCATTCTAGGCCTAACCCTAGCTCAAACACTAAACCTTACCATAAAATAACCCTAGCCCAAACCCTAAACCTCACCCTAATTCTAGCCCTAATCCTAAATCTAACCATAGCGCAAACCCTAGCTCTAATTCGATCCATTATGCTAATAATAACCCTAAAATTAATGCTACCCTAGCCCTTAACCTAACTGTAAATCTACCCTAGTCCAGACTGTAAACCTAACCCATACCCTAGCCATAAACCTAGCTCAATCCCTAACCCTTACACTTAATCTAACCATAACACTAACCCAAGGTCAAACCCTAAACCGAAACCCAGCCCTAATCCTAACCTTAACCCAAGCCCTAATCCTAGCTTGAACCATATCCATTACTCTAACTCTAAACTTAACCCTAATGATAACACTAGACCAAAAGCTAAACCTACCCTAACCCTAAACGTAAATCTAACACTAGAACTAACAGTGAACCTAACCTAATCCTAAGCCTAAACCTAAGATAGCTCAAATGCTAATCCTAATCCTAAACCTAAACCTAACGCTAACCTAAACCTGAAACTATCTTTAACCTGACATCTAAACCTATTACCCTAGCCCTAACCGTTACACTAACCATGACCATAACCCTAGACCAAACCATAAATTAATCTTAGCCATTGCAAAATTCCTAGCTCAAACCCTAAACCGTACCCTAAACTTAATCCTAAGTGTAACACTCACTCTAACACTGTGCCTAATGCTAACTGTAGCCCTAATCCTAACCATTATCATAGCCCTAACCGTAGGACTAAACCTATAAATTTCCCTAACAATAATAATAACCCTAATGCTAACCCTAGGCCTAACCCTAAACCTACCAAAAACCCTTACCATACCCATTACCTTAAACCAAACCTAACACTAAACCTAACACTATCCATTAACTTAACCCTAATTCTAACCTTAATGCTAATTTGAGCCTTAACACTAAAACTTAACCTAACCCAAACCCAAAGCCTGACCCTGACCCTAAATTACCCCAGATCTTAATCTGACCCTTTCCCTAAACGTAACACTTTAATTTGACCTTGCCATAAACCTAATCCTAAAAATATCACTAACTATAAACGTAGACCTAACATTAGTCCTAGCCCTAATTGTTGCCCTAAACCTAACACAAAACCTAGCCCTAATCCTAGCCTTAAATCTAGCCTTAATCCTAAACCTAACTATAACCCTAGCCCTAACCCTAAAGATAATCATAAAACTAGCCTTACCCTAATCTAACCGTAGCCCTAATTCAAGTCCTAATCATAATCTTAAAATTAACCCTTTATCTGACTTATATCCTAACACTCATCTAGTTCAAAACACCACCATAAACCTAAACCTACCATAATCCTTTCCCTAGACTTAACTGTAAACCTAGCCCTAAACCTAGCTCAAAACCTAAACTTTATGCTAAACATAACTCTAATCCTAACTCTAAACCTAGTTCTAACACTAACTTTAACACTAACTCAAGGCATATTCCTAACCATAACTCTAGTTCTAACCCTATCAATTACCCTAAACATAACCCTTACTCTAATGCTAACCCTAAGCTTAAACCTAGCCCTATCTCTAATGCTAACCGTATCAATTACCCTAAACCAAACCTGAACCTTTAAACAAACCCTAACTCTAACACTAATGCTAATTTGAACCATAAACCTAAATCCTTACCTAAGCCAAATCCTAATCCTAATAATTCCCTGAGCTCTAAACCTGACCCTTACCCTAAACCTAACCCTTACACTAGATGTAGCCATAAGCCTAAGTTTAAGATTAGGGTAAGAGATGGCATTATAGGTAGGTATAGACGTATGGTGAGGGTTAGAATTAGGGTTAAGAGTATGGTTAGGGTAAGGGTCATGATTAAAGCTAGGCATAGGGCTAGGATGAGACTAGGGTTTGTTTTAGGTTTAGGACTAGGATTAGGGCTTGGCCTAATTTCAGGTCCAAAATTACGGTAAAAGATAATTTTAAGGATAGGATTATGGCTATGTCTAAAGTAAAGGTTAGGTGTAGGGTTATGTTCAAGTTTATAGCTAGGGGTTTTATTAGGCTCAATATCAGGGTTAGGGTTTGGGATAGGTTAAGGTTTAAAGTTAGGGCTTGAATTAGTGTGTTAGGGTTAGGGTAATGATAGGTTATGTTTAGGTTCAGGTTAGGTTCAGGGTAATAGATTGCGTTAAGATTAGGGATAGGTTTAGGTTCATGCCTAGGGTTAGCATTAGGTAATGGTTTTGATTATGGTAATGGATAGAGTTAGATATCAGTTTAGGGCTAGGTTTATGGTTATGAATGGGGCTATGGTTAAAGCTAGGATTAGGGCTATGTTTTGGATTAAGTTAGGGATAGGGCTAAGGATAGGGCTAATGTAATTTCTAGGGTGAAGTTTAGGGCTAGTTTTAGGGTTTTAGGGCTAGAGCTATTGTTAGGGTTAGGTTTAGGGTTAGGGTGATGTTTAGATCTAGTAGTGTTAGGGTCAGTGTCAGGTTCAGGATTAGTTTAAGGGTTTGGCTTACAACTCATATTAGGGTTAGTGTTAGGGCTAAGTTTAAGGTTAGGGTTTGGTTTAGGTTAAGGGTGTTAGTGTTATAGCTATAGCTCAGCTGTGTTTTAGGGCTAGGGATAGTGTTAGGGCTAATTTTAGGATTAGTGTTATGGTTTGGGCTAGTGTTAGGGTTTGGGTAGTCTTCGGGATAGGGCTCGATTTAAAGTTAGGTTTTGTCTAAAGTTAGTGCTAGGGCCAAGGATAGGGCAAGGGTTAGGGCTAGGTTTAGGGCTAGGGTTAGGGTTATGGTAAGGCTTAGAACAAGTGAAAGGTCTCATGTTAGAGTTAGAATTAGTCTTAGGACTAGGGTTAGGGATAGGGCTAAAAAATGGCTAAGATTAGGGCTAGGGTGTCAGGGTTAGGCCTAGAGTTTGGGTTAGGGTTGTAATTAAAGATATGGTTAGGGCTATGATAAGGTCTAGGTTTATGTTATGGTTAGGGCTAGAATTATGTCTAGGGCTAATGTCAGGTCTAGGGTTACAGTTAGCAATAGTTTTAGGCAAATGTTTATGGCTAGGTCTATTGTACTGGTTAGGTATATGGTAAGAGTCAGGTTTTGAGCTAGTGGATTTATTAGGGCCAGGGTCAATGTTAGAGCTTGATTAAGGTTTGAGTCTATGGTTACAGCTGGAATTAAAGTTAGGTTTAGGTTTAGGATAAACATAGGGTTAGATTTAGGGTTCAGGTTAGTTTTAGGGAAATTGATAGTTTTGGGGATAGTGATAGGGTTAGGTTTAGTCCTAGGATTACCATTAGGATAAGGGTTATGTTTAGGGTAATGGATGCAGTTAAGGTTAGGGCTAGCATTATGGTTAGGATTAAGTCTTTGGTTAGGGTTAGTGTGAGAGTTAGAATTAAGGCTAGGTTTACAGCTCAGATGAGGGTTTGTGGTAGGATTAGGGCTAGAATTATGGCTATGGCTAATGTCAAGTCTACGGTTATTGTTAGGGACAGTTTTACAGAAAGGTTTATGGCTAGGTCTATAGTAAGGTTTAGGTAGAGTGTAAGAGTCAGTTTTAGAGCCAGGGGAATTATTAGGACCAGGATCAGTGTTAGGTCTTAGTTTAGGTTTGAGTTTAGGGTTACAGCTCAATTAGGGTTAGGTTTAGTGTAAAGATAGGGTTAGGTTTAGGTTTCAGGGTAGGTTTAGGGTAATTGATATTTCTGTGGATAGTGATAGGGTTAGGTTTAGTCTTAGGGTTAGCATTAGGATAAGGGTTATATTTAGGGTAATGGAAACAGTTATATTAAAGTTAGGTCTAGGGTTATGGTTAGGATTAGGTCTTGGGTTAGGGTTAGGGTGAGAGTTAGGATTAATACGAGGTTTATGGCTCAGATGAGGGTTTGTGTCAGGGCTAGGGCTTGGATTAAGGCTAGGTCTAGCATTACAGTTAAGGGTAGTTGTAGAGTTTGATTATGAACATGTCTACTTTGATGGTTAGGTTTAGGGTAAACGTCAGGCTTAGAGGTAGTTGTGTTATTATGGTCAGGGTCAGGATTAGGGTTTGGTTTTGGTTAGGGTTTAGAGTTCAGGCTTTAATTAGCATTAGTTTCAGGGTAATGGATATGGTTAGTTTTAGCGTTCAGGACAGTTTTAAGGTGTTAAATAGCTGTAGGGATAGCTATACAGTTTTGTTTAGTCCTATTGTTAGCATTTGGTTAGGCTTAAGTTTAGGGTAAAAGAGGATTACAGCTAGGTTTAGGGCTACGTTTATGTTTAAGATTAGGACTAGTGTTAGGGTTAAGGTTATGTTTAGCCCTAGGGTTAGGGTTAGGTTTAGGGTAAGTGTTATTTTCGGAGCTAGATTTAGGGCTAGGGAGAGGGTTAGGGTTAGAGCACGTCTAGGGTAAATAATAGGGTTAGGGATACGTTTAGCATTAGGGTTAGGGTTAGGGTTACAGTAATGGATACAGTTAGATCAAGGCTTTGGCCAATGGTTACTGTCCAAATTCGGATTAAATTTAGGGTTATGTTAATGTTTAGGATTAGGATTAGGGCTCAGTTTGGAGGAAGAATTAGGGTTAGAGTTACTTAATTCAAATTTCTTTGATACAATCTAGGACTCATCTTTAAATAACATTACTCTGTTTCCCAGATTTAGGCCTTTTGGTTCAACTGTATTTTGTCTGAAACAGTTAATGTTTTCATTTTACTTCATTTTGACCTATACGAGTAAATGTAAATGGACCTTCAAATCAAACAGAGTTCATGATAGCTGCTTGAAACTGCACACACACCCTCAATTCTTTGTGGGGGACACTCTGGTATGTTCCTTGTGAGTGTAGGCCTAAGCTGAAGCATGCAAAGACAACTTTATCCGAGAGCCCTTTAGGAGAAAGCAGGGAATATGCATGCACTGAAATTCCTCCCATAATTATTTTGCCAGATTTGTTTGATACTGAGTAGGATTCATTATTTAGCTTTCCCCACAAAGCTTTCCAAGTGTGGGACTTTTAGGATCAATGGTTCTCTAATCATATTGGGGTTTTGTTAGGTTTAGAGTTAGGGCTAGGTTTAGATGTAGTGTTAGGGTGAGAGTAAGTTTTGTACAAATTACTTTGATACTTGGAAGGAGTCATCATTTACCTAGCCTTAATATGTTCCTCAGGTTTGGGCCTTCTCATTTCAATGGTTTGCTAACAGGGACACTCTGTATTTTAAGGTTTTACTTCATATTGACCTATATAGGTAAATGAAAATGGAGGTTGAAATCAAACCGAGTTGGTGCTAGCTGTTTGAAACTTCAAACACTGAATCAGTTCTCTTTGGGAACTCTCTGGATCTTCATGAAAGTATCCCTATGATGAAGATGGCCAAACAACTTTATCTGAGAGCCCTTTAGCAGAAATCAGAGAAATTTGCATGAACTGAAATACCACCTCAATTATTTGGTCATATTTCTTTGATACTGCATAGGATTCATCTGATAGCTTAGCCCACTAGGCTTCCCAAGTTAGGGACTTCTAGGATCATCAGTTTTTCAATCAGGTTAGGGTTTATGTTAAGGATAGTGTTAGGGCTAATGTTAAAGCTAGTATTAGGATTTGAGGTACTTTTTTCATAAAATTTCTTTGATACTGGACAGGATTCATTATTTTCTTACTATACTCCACCTGTTTGTGCCTCCTGGGTTCAAGGGTTCACTGTAAGGACAGTTTGTATTTTAAAGTTTTAGTTCATTTTGTCCTATGCAGGTAAATGGAAATGGAGTTTAAAATCAAACAGCATTGGTGCTAGCTGCTTGAAACTTCACACTCCATCAATTCTCTGTGAGCAAACTCTGGTTTGTTCTTGTAACACTAGGCCTAAGCTGAAGCATGTAAAAACAACTTTATCCAAGAGTCCTTTAGGAAACAGGGAAATATGCATGTACTGATATAGTCCATCAACTTTTTGGACAGATTTCTTTGATACTGCACAGCATTCATCCTGTAGCTTTCCCCACTAGGCTACCCAAGTTTGGAAATTCTACAGTCAAAGTTTCATAAAAATATTAGGGTTAGGGGAAGAGCTATGGTTAGAGCTAGTGTTAGGCTTAGAGTTAGTTTTATTCAAAATTCTTTGATACTTGTCAGGATTTATCTTTTAGCTAGATTTACTCTGTTCCCTAGATTCAGGCCTTCTCCTTTCACAGGTTCACTGTCAGAAACATTTTGTATTTTAAGATTACACTTCATTTTGACCTATATGGGAAACTTAATGGGGTTGAAAAATCAAATAGGTTTTGTGCTAGCTTATTGAAACTTCACACACTCCATCAGTTCTCTCTAGGGACTCTGGTATGTTCCTTGTAAAAGTAGGCCTATGCTTAAGCATGCAAAAACAACTTAATCTGAGAGCCCTTTAGGAGAAAACAGGAAAATATGCATGTATTGAAATACCTCCTATAATTATTTGGTCAGTTTTGTTTGATGTTGGATAGAATTCATCACTTAGCTTGCCCCATAATACTCCCCAAGTGCGGGAAGTCTAGGATCAATGGTTCTCTAATCAGGTTAGGGTTAATGTTAGTTTTAGGGTTATGTCTAGGGCTAGGGTTAGAGGTAATGTTAGGGTGATAGTTAGTTTTGTTCAAATTTCTTTGATACTGGGCAGGAGTCATCTTTTATCTAGCTGTAGTATGCTCCCAAGGTATGTTCTTCTCAATTCAATGGTTCACTATCACACTTTGTATTTTAATGTTTCACTTCATTTTGACAACTATGGGTAAATTGAAATGTAGGTGGAAATCAAACAGGCATCCCTTCCCCTAAAGCTAACCCTAAACCTAACCATAAACATAGCCCTAATCCTAGGACTAAGGCTAACACTAACCCTAGACCTATTCCTGGCCCGAATTTAGCCCGAACCCTAACCCAAACTCTAGCCATAAGACTAAGTCTAACTCTTGCCATAGCCCTATTCCTAGTTCTAACCCTATCCTTTACCATAACCCAAACACTAGACTTAATCTTAGCTCTAACACTAGCCATAGTCCTAACCCTAGAATTAACCATAACTCTAAATCTACTCCTAAGCCTAAACTCACCCTATCAGTAGCAATAAAACTAATGCTAATCCTAAAAGTATACTTAACTTCAGCTTTATCCCTAACACAAAACCGAGCCATGGGACTAACCCTAAATCTTAAAGTAAACCAAATCCTAACTCTACATCTAGCCCTAAGCCTACCCCTAATTTGAGTCCTATCCCTAACCATAAAATGAATCGTTACCCTGATTCTGACCTTAACACTAACCCTAGTTCAAAACATCAATCTAAACCTAAACCTAATCTTATAACTAAACTTATTCTTAAACGTAACCCTAAACTAGACCTAATCATAACCTTAGTTCTTGCATTAGATGTGTCCTTCTAGGAGAGCCCTAACATAACCCAAAACCTAGCCCTAATTCAAGACCCAACCCTAGCTTTAACCCTTACTTGAATCCTAAACCTAGTCCTAACCCTTACCCTAAACCTAACCCTAACTTTAATCCTTGCACTAAACCTAAACCTAACCCTACCCCTAGCCCTGACTCTAACCATAAACCTAGCCCTAACCCTAGCTCTACCCTATCCATTACTCAAAACCTAACACTAACCCTAATGCTAATCCTCAGGCTGACCCTAGCCATATCCCTAAACCTTTTCTCTCAATTACCCTAAAACTAACCTTAACCCTATCCCCAAAATATCATTATCCTATATGGAACCTTAACCCTAATGCTAACTTGAGTCCTAATCCTAACACTAAACCTAACCCTAATCCTAATCCTAACCCTAAAATAATCCCTAACCCGACACCTAAAACTAACCATAACACAAACCCTAACCCTAACCCTAACATTAACCCTAACCCTCACCCTTACACAAACCCTAATACTAACCCTAAGACTATCCATAACACTAACCCTAACCCTAACACTAACCCTAACCCTAAAACTAACTCTCTATCTAACCCTAAGCCTAACCCTAACCCTAAACTTAACCCTAACAGGAAACCTACCCCTAACCCTAACCCTAACCCTACCTCTAATCCATACCCTAACACTAACCCTCAACCTAACATGATCCATAACTGTAACCCTAACATTAACCCTAACACTAAATCTAAAATTAATCCTAATCCTAACTCTTAAACTAACTCTTACCATAACCCTATCACTAACCGTGATCCTCATCCTAATTTTAAAACTAAACCTAAACATAACCCTAACCCGATCCCTAACCCTGATCCTCTCCCTAATTCTAAAACTAAACCTAAAGCTAACCCTAACCCGTACACTAACAAAACCCTAACTCTTACCTAATACCAAACCTAAACCTAACCCTTACCCTATCACTAACCCTTACTGTAACCCTAACCCTAAACCTAACACTAACTCTAACTTTAACAATATACCTACCCCTAACCCTAACAGTAACACTAACTGTAATCCTAACCCTAACCCTAACACTTACCCTAACCCTACGCTTAGCCCTAACATTAACCCTAATCCTAGTAACTCTAACCCTAACTCTAAACATAATCCAATCGTAACCCTAACACAAATCTTATCCCTAACCCTTACCATAACACAAACCCTAACCCGAACCTTAACCCTATCCCAATCCCTAACACGAACCCTAACCCTAACTTTTACACTATCACTAAACCTAAATCTAACCCTTACCCTAACACTATCCCTAATTCTAACCGCAAACCAAACCTAACACTAACTGTAACCCTAACCATAATGCTAACCCTAACCCTAACACTAAACCTACCCCAAATCCTAAACCTAACACTAACACTACTCCTAAACCTAACCCGCACACTAATCCTAATCCTAACCATAACCCGAACCCTAATCCTAACACTAACCCTAACCCTAAACCTAACGATAATTGTAACACTAAACCTAACACTAAACAAAACCCTAACACTAACACTACCCCTAATTTTTACCCTAAAATGACGAAACCTATCCGTAACATTAACCATAATTTTAACCCTAACCCTAACACCGAAACTAAACTTAACCCTTACTCTAACACTAACCCTAAGTATAAACCTAATTCTAACCCTAACACTAACACTAACCCTAACCCTATCACCCTAATACTACACCTAAACCTAACACTAACCCTAACAATAACCCTAAACATATCCCTATTCCTAACCGTAAAACTAACTCTAACCCTAACACAAACCCTACCCCTAACCTTAACCATAAACCTAACCGCAACCCTATCCCTAACCCTAACTCTGACACTAACCCTAATCATAACCCTTACTTTAAGCCTAACACTAACCCTAACCCTAAGCCTAACCCTAAACCTAACCCTAAACTTCACCCTAACCCTAACCCTACCCCTAACACTAATACAAACCCTAAACCAAATTCTAATCCTAAGCAAAACACTAATCCTTAACCAAACCCTAACTCTTACCATAAAACTAACCAAATGCTAACCGAAAATTTACACATAACCCTAACAATAAACCTAGCACTAACCCTAACAAGAACCCTGACCTGAACCCTAACTCTAACCCTAACTAAAACCCATACCCTAACCCTAATCCGAACACAAACCCTAACCCTAAACTTTACACAAACCGTAAACCAAACCACAACCCTAACCCTAACTCTTACCTAACCCTAAACGTAACCCATACCCTAACACTAACCCTAAACATAACACTAAACCTAACACTAACCCTAACCCTAACATGAACCCTAACACTAAATGTAACACTATCCCTAACCCTAACTCTAATCATAAATGTAACATTAACCCTATATCTAAGATAACCAAAACACTAACACTAACCCTAACCCTTAACCTAAACCTAACACTACCCTAACCCTAAACATAACCCTAACACTGACACTAACCCTAATCATAACCCTACAATGAACCTTAACCCTAATATGAACCTAACCCTAACACTAACCCTAATCTAACACTAACCATATCACTAACCCTAAACCTAACCCTAAAACTAACACTAATCCTAACCACAACCCAAAACCTTACCTTAATCCTAACCGTAACCATAAACCTAACTTTAACACAAACCCTAAAACTAACCCTAGAACTAATCATAACCCTAACCCTAATATTAACACTAAAGCAATCTCCAACCCTAACCCTAACCTTAACTGAAAGCCGGGCCCTAACACTAACCCTAAACCTTACTCTAACTTTAAGTCTCACAGTAACCCTAACCCTAACAGTAACCCTAACCCTAACCCTAAAACTAACACTAACTCTAACACTAACCCTAACCTTAACACTAACACTAACTATAACCATAACCCTTAAACAAACCCTAAACCTAACTGTAAACCTAAGTGAAACACTAAACCTAACCCTAAACTTAACCCTAGCTGTAACACTAACTGTAACCATAAGCAAAAATTTACACCTAACCCTAACATTATACCTAGCCTAACCCTAACATGAACCCTAACCATAAATCTAACAGTAACCCTAACACAAACGAACACCTTAACCCTAAACTTAACGCAAACACTAATCCTATTTCTAACCCTAACACAAACCCTAAACCAAATCACAACCCTAACCCGAACCTTACCCTAAACCTAACCCTTACCTAACTCTAACCCTAACTATAAAACTAACTCTAACACTAAACCTAACCCTAACTTGAACACTAATCCTAACCCTAACCCAACCGTAACACTAACATTAACCCTAACCCTAAACAACTCTAAAACATGATTAGCACATTCACTGGTGGGAACAAGTTGGGTAGGGGTGATTGGACAGTACAAAAGGGGTATTCATTTGAACTGATTGGTTTAAGCCAAGAGGGGTGTACGTGCTGAACTACAGGGTTTCCCAACTTGTTATTAACCACCATAAACTCCTGGAAGGGTTATCTGACATCCCAGGTATTTCCCTGTCTCATGCTGATTGCTGGCTGCTAGGGGGCTGCTATGGATCCCCACCTAGCCTGACTGAGTCAGGGACACCTGGTGCAGCAGATCTCTCCTGTTATTTGTAGATAAACAACTTAGCAGGGTGGGAATGTGCCTAGGAGTGCTTTGTGGGTTTTTCCAAAGACAAAGGCCATGTCCCTTCCTTGGACAGGCTTTGCTCTGAGATAGAGGCTGGTTTTTCAAACCATGGCCCTAAACGTAACCCTAGCCTAACCTAAAACCCAGACCTGCCATTAGCCCTATCCCTATCTTTAATCCTAGTTCTAAGCCTAGACTTAATCGTAACCTAATTTTAACCCTAGCCCTTACCCTAAATTTATCCATTATCCTAGCACCAAACATAGCTGTAACATCATACCTTACACTAACCCTAATGCTAACCCTAACCCTAGCCCTAAACCTAGGCCTAAATCTCACTAACCCTATCCCAAACCATATCTCTATTACTAGTCCTAATCCTAGCTCTAACCCTAACTCTAACCATGTCCCTTATTCTGAACATAACACTAAGCTTAGGTCTAAACCTGACACTAACCCCAAAGCAAACACTACCCCTACCTCTACTGGTAGACCTATACCTAAATCTAACAGTAACACTAGCACTAGACCAAACCTAACCCTAAATATAGTCATAAATCTAGACTTAGCCCTAAATAAAAACCTAGCACTAGCCCTAACAATAACCGTTAACCTAACGTAAAGAATAACTCTATCCCTAGACCAAACGCTAGCCATAAATCTGGCCCTCACCCTTAGCCTAACCCTAACCCGACATTGACAGTTACCCCAAATCAAACCCTAGCTCTAAATCTTATCCTAACCCAAAACCTAACTAGGACACTGGACTTATCCATAACCCTAACCCTAAAAATAGCCATAACCTTATCCTTAGCTCTTACATTTCCCATAGCCCTAATGAGGCCATAAACCTCACACAAAACATTGCCCTTATCCTAGCTGTAAACCTAACGTAAAGACTAACTATATTGTAACCCTAACCATGAGCCTAGACCTAACCCTAAACCTAACCCTCGCCCTAACCCTAATTCTAACTCAAACTCTAACTTTAATCTAAACATTACCCTAACACTAAACCTAACATTAGACCTCACTCTAAACCTAACCCTCACACTAGCCCTGATCCTAGCTCAAATGCTAACACTTACCCCAAAACTAACCCTGACTCTAACCCTAGGCCTAAACCTAACCCTATCACTAATTCTAACCTTAACCCTAGCCGTAACCTTACTTCTAACCCTATCCATTACCCTAAAGAAAAACCTAACCCGAATGCTAGTCCTAGGCCTAACACTAACACTATTGCTAACACTAACCCTATTCCTTACTCTAAACCTAACCAGAACCCTTAACCTAACGCTATCAATTACCCTAACCCACACCCTAACCCTATCCCTAAAGCTAATTCAAGCCTTAACCCTAAATCTTAACCTAAACCAAGCCCTACTCAAACCCTGACCTTAATATTACACCTAGCTTTAAACCTGACCCTTAACCTAAACTTAACACTTACACTAGACCTAGCTATAAGCTAACCCTAAAATTAACCATAACCATAAACTCAGACTTGACATTAGCAACAGTCCTAATCCTAGCCCTAACACTAACACAAACACTAGTCCTCATCTTAGGCCTATACCTAGCCTTAATCCTTACCCAAACCCTAACTCTTGTCCTATTTCTAATTTTAACCCTCACCCTAGACCTGAACTTAGGTATAACCCAATCATTGCCCCTAACCCTATCACTAAACCTAACCCCAACACTATCCATATCTCTAGCCCTAACCATAGGCATAACCCTAACACTAACCCTAGCCCTAATCCTAGCCCTAATTTAGCCCTAACCATATCTCTACCCCTAACCTTGGCCTAAGACTAACTCTAACTCTCCCCCAGCACTATTTCTAGTTCTAACCCTATCCATTACAATAAACATAACACAAGCCCTAACCTTAGCCCTAACCCTAGCCATAGACCCTAATCTAGATCTAACCATAAGTCTACATTTGACACTAACCCTAAGCCTAATATAAACCTACAACTAGACCTAACATGATTGCTAATCCTAAAACCAGCCGTAAACTTAGCATTATCCCTTAAATAAAACCGAGACACTGTCCTAAACTTAAATGTTAACCTAAACCAAACCCTAACCTAAACCTAGTCATAACATTCAAGATCTAATTCAGGTCCTTGTCCTAAAATTAACCCTGACCCTGACTTATATTCTAACACTAAGGTTAGTTCTAAATATCACACTAATCCTAAAGAGAGCGCTAACACTAGATCTAGACCAAATACTAACTCTAATCATAACCTTAGTTCTTATATTAGCCATAGCCCTAATCCTAGCCCTAAAACTAACAGAAAAACTAGCCCTAATCTGAGCCCTAACAAGAGAAGTAAACCTAAACCTAACCTAAACCTAGCCTTAGCCCTAACCCTAACCCTAAACCTAGCCCTATCCCTAGCTCTAACACTATCACTTACCCTAAGCCAAACCCTATCCATAATGCTAACCTTAATCCTAATCCTAATCCATAGCCTAATCCAAACCCTAATCCTATTACTAGTCCTAAATCTACCCCTCATTCTAGCTCTAACCCTAACTCAAATCCTTACCCTAACACAAACCCTTGGTCTAAATCTTCCTCACCCGAAACCAAACTCTAAAACTAGCCCTACCAGTAAACTAACCCTAACTCTAGCCCTAGACCTAAGCCTAATCCTTAATATAGCCATAACTCTAGACCTAGACCAAAAATAATAATAATAATAATAATAATAATAATAATAATAATAATAATCCTGAAACCTAGCCCTAACATAATCCTTAACCTAAAGCAAACACTAACCCTATCCCTAGACCTAACTCTAGTCCTAATTCTGGCTTTCACCTTAAAACTAACTTGAGCCTGAACACTGACACTAACACTAAACCTAGCTCTAAACCTGAATCTAACTGAAAACCTTAACATATCACTAGACATAGCCATAACTCTAACCCTAAAACTAGCTCTAATCAGAACCCTAGGTCTGTCATTAAACATAGCCTTAACCCTGGGCCTAAACCTAACAAAAAACCTAGCCCTAATCTGAGGCCTGACCAACCCTAAGCATAATCATGATCCTAAATGTAGCCCTAACCCTAACCCTCACATTACACATAACTCTAGCTCAGAGCCTAACCCTTATCCTAAACATAACCCAAGCCCTATTCCTAAACAAAAACCTAATCTTAGCCCTAATCCTAACCTTAAACCTAATACTAACACTAGTTCTAACACTAACATTACCCTAACCCTAAGCCTAATGATAACCCTAGCCCTAAACCTAACCCTATCCCTAACCCTAATCATGAACCTAACCCTCAACCTAACCCTAAACCTAAACCTTGCCATAAACATAACCCTAAACCTTACCATAATTCAAAACTAAACCTATCCCTAAACCTATATTTAACCATAACCTAAACTTAACCCTAAACCTAATCTAACATCTAATACAATACATTACTCTAAAACTATCCTTAACCTTAATGAAGACCCTAGCCCTAAACCCAACCCTAACCATAACCATAATCATAACCCTAACCTAGACCTAACACTAAACCTAACACTTCCACTAGCCCTAACCATAGCTTAATTCCTAAACCTTACCCTAACCCTAACTCTAGCCCTGGCCCTAACACTAAACCTAGCCCTTATACTAGTCCTAAATTAGCCCTATTCCTAACGCTAACCCAAACCCTATAATTAAGTCTAACTATAATTCTCAGACAATACCTATCCCTACTTATAACCCTATACTTACTATAACCCTAACCCAAGCTCTAATCCTAGTCGTAACCCTTGCACTATTCTTAGCCCTAGGACTAACGCAAGATCGAAACCTATGTCTAAAACCAACACTAAACTGATGCCTCAGCCTAACCCTGAAACTAGTTCTAACTCTAATGCTAATTCTAAAATAGCCTTAACCCTAGCCCAAGCCCTAAAACAAAACGGAGCCATACCCCTAACACTAACCCTGACCCTAGAACAAACCCTAACACTACACCAGCACTAACCCTAGCCCTAAATTGACACCTAATCCTAACCCTATACATAACCATGACCCTGACTCATATGCAAACACGAAAACTAGCTCTAAACATCACCCTAACCTTAAACCTAAACCTAACACTAGACCTAGCCCTAAACCTAACCCTAAAACTAACCCTAATAGTAACCCTAATTCTTGCAATAGCTGTAACCATAACACTAGCCCTAACCCTAGTACAAAACTAGCCCTAATCCAAGGCTTAACACAAGCTTTAACCCTAAACCTAACCCTAACTCTAGTCCTAACCCTAGCTTTAACTCTATTTCTTACCCTAAGCCAAACCTCACCCTAATGCTCACCGTAATCTTAGCACTAATCCATAGCCTTACCAAAGCCTAACTCTATAACTAGTCCAAACCCTAGCCTTCATCCTAGATGTAACCAAATCCCAAACCCTAACCCTATCCCTGATCATTGTTCTGACCCTAACACTAATCTTAGGTCTAAATCTAAACCTTAACCTAAACCAAAACCTAACACTAGCCCTACTGGTAACCTTATATCTAAACTAACCCTAACACTAGCCATAGACCTAAACCTACTCCTAAATATAGACATAACTATAGCTTTAGTCCTAAAGACAAAATAGACCTAGCCTTAAAAATGACCCTTAACTTAAACCAAACTCTAACCCTACCTCTAAACCTAACCCTGGTCCTAATTCTGCCTTTAACCCTAACCATTACCCTACCCGAGCACTGTCAGTGACACTAACAGTAACCCTAGTTATAAACTTAACTTTAACACTAAAAATAACCCTAAAACTACACCATAAAACTCATCTTAATCATTACACTAGTTCTTACATTAGCCACTGCCCAAACCTATCACAAACCTAGCCCTAATCCAAGCCCTACTTTAGCTTTAAACTTAAAGATAACCCTAACAATAACCCTATCCCTAACCATAACCCTAAGCCTAACCCTAGATCAAATCCTAACCATAAATCTAGCCCTAGGCATAAACCTAACCCTATTTCGCATTCTAACCATTTCATTATCCTTAACCTAACATGAATCCTAAATATAAACCTACCATTACCCAAATCCTAATCCTAAAATTCATTCAAGCCCAAACTTGAAACCTTAACCTATCCCAAACCCTAACCCAGACCTTGACCCTAATAATACCCCTAGATCAAAACTTGACTGTAACCCAACACCTAACCCTTAGCCTAGATGTAGCCATAAACCTCATCCTAAAACTATCTTTAAGCATAATTCCGGAACTAAAATTAGCCCTAGCCCTAATTCTAAAAACACACCTAGCCCTCATCCTAGTCCTAAAACTATCCTTAATCAAAACCCTAACTCTAGCCCTACACCTAACCCTAATTCTAAGCCTCACCCTACCTCTAAATCTACTGATAATATCATCCCTTACCCTAAATTTAAACCTAACCCTAACCCTATCCCTAGGCTTAAACACAGAACCTAGCCCTAATCCTAGCCCTAATTTAGCTCTACCTATAACCCTATACTATCGCTAGCCCTAAGAGTAACTCTAACTCTTGTTGTAGCCCTAGCCCTATCCCTTGTTCTATCCCTATCTGCTACCATAAACCTAACACTAGCCCCAATACTTGTCCTCAAGTTAGTCCCAGCCTAACCCTAACTCTAAATCTAACATTAAACCTAAGCCTACGCCTAACACTAACACTAGCCCTAACCATAAGGATAATCATAAAACTAGCCCTAACCCTAATCCTAGCAGTAAACCAAAACCGAGCAATACCCCTTACCCTAAACCTTAACTTAAACCAAACACTAACACTTCACCTAGATCTAAACCTAGCCCTAATTCGAGAATTAAGCCTCACTTTAAAAATAATCTTGATCCACTCACCCTAGTTATATACACTGCCCTAAACTCAAACCGAACACTGACATTAACAATAGCCCTAATTCGACTCTGAAAGCTAACCCTAAAACTAACCCTGACCCTGACTCCTATACTAACAAGAACCGTAGCTATAAATATCACCTTAACCTTAAACCTAACACTAACACTCAAACTACACCGAACCCTAACCCTAAAACTAACCCTAATGGAAACCCTAGTTCTTACATTAGCCGTTGCCCTAATCCTAGCCCTAACCCTAATGCATATCTAGCCCTAAACTGAGCCCTAAACCTAGCTTTAACTCTAACTGTAACCCTAACCTTAGCCCTAATCCTAGAATAAATCAATCCCTTACCCTAAGTGAAATCCTAAACCTAAGAGTAACCCTAGACTTATCCATAGTCCTCAGACTAACCAAAATCCTAACCCTATTAATAGTCCTAACCCTAGCCTTCATTTTAGCTCTAACACTATCTCAAATACTATCCCTAACCCTGACACTTATTCTGACCCTAACACTAAAACTAGGTCTAAACCTAACACCAACCCTAACCCAAAACTTACCATACTCCTATCCCTAGACTTAACTCTGAACTTAACTCTCAGCCTAGCTGTAATCATACCTCAAAACCAAACCCTTACACTAAACATAATCCTAAACCTAATCCTAGTTCTGACAGTCACCTTAACACTAACACAAACCTAATCCTAACCATAACCCTAGCCCTAACCTTAATTCTAACTGTATCCAGTACCATAAAAATAACCCTTACCATAATGCTACCCCTAGGCTTAACCCTAAACCTAAGGCTTTCCCAAAAACTAGCAATTACCCTAAAGTTACTCTGAACCCTAAACCTAACCCAATTATTATGGTAATCATAACCCTAATGCTAATTTGAGCCCTAACCTAACCTAACCTCAAACATAAACCAAACCGTAAAACTGAGCGTGACTCAAATAATTCCCCTAGCTATAACCCTCTTACCCTACCTAACCCTTATACTATACCTAGCCATAAACTTAACTCTAATACTATTCCTAACCTTAACCCTAGACCTGATATTAAGCCTAGCCTTAATCCTATCCCTAACCCTAACACAAACCCTAAACCTTATCTAGCCCGGAACATAGCATTCATTTTATCCCTAACCCATACCTAGGCCTAAACCTAACACTAACTCTAGCCCTAATTGTAGCCCTTATTTATCCCTATCTATAATCCTAACCCTAACTCTAGCCCAAAGACTAACTCTAATTCTCACCCTAAACCTAACCCTAGTTCTAAATCTATATCTATCCCTTATTAGAACCATAATCCTAGCCCTAATCCTTGGTGTAACCCTAACCCTATTTATAGCCCTGGTCATAATCCTAGATTTAACCCTAACTGTAAATCTAACCTGAACCCTATGCCTAAACCTAAAACTAACACTAGCACTAACGCTAAATCTAATCTTAAAACTAGCTCTAATCCTAGCTCTAGCCCTAAAACAAACCGAGTCATAGCCATAACCCTAATCCTTAACCTAAACCAAACTCTAACCCTACACCTAGCCCTAACCATATTCTAATTCTAGTCCTAACACTAACACGAAAAATAACCCTGACCCTAACACTAACCCTGGCTCTAAACATCATCATCACCGTAAACTTCAACCTAACACTACACCTAGCCCTATCCCTAACCATATAACTAGTGCTAATCATAACCCTACATCATAGATTAGCCATAGTCTTAACACTAGCCTTAACCTAACCCAAAACCTAGCCTTAATCCGAGTCCTAAACCTAGCTTTAACCCTAAACTTAAACCTAAGCCTAACCCCAAACTAGCCTTAATCCTATACATAACCCTAGCTCTAAACTTAGGTCTAAATCTATCCATTACCCTATCAGTAACCCTAATCCTAAGCTAACCCTAGGCCTAATCTTAACCCTATCCATAACACTAAACCAAACCTAAACCCTAAAACTAACCCTGTCATTACCTTAAACTGAAACCCTAACATAACCGAAACCATAAACCTGACCCTAAATATAAACCTTGATATAAACCTGAATCTTACCCTAAACCTAAACCTTATACTGGACCAAGCCATAAACCTAACACTAAATCTAGCCCTAACTGTAACCCTAGAACTGACATTAGCCCTAGCACTAATAATATCCCTAATGATAACACAAAGCCTAAACCTTATCCTGGCCATAAACTTAGCCTTAATCATAACCCTAACACTAACTCTGCCCTAACCCTAATACTAACCTTTGCCCTAGCCCTAAACCTAGCCAAAATCTCATCCCTTACCCTAAACGTAACCCTAACCCTAACCCTTGTTTTCACAATTGCCCTATACTTAACTTTAGCTTTAAACTAAATTGAAAACTAACTTTAAATCTAACCCTAAATCGATGCCTATGCCTAGAACTAACCCAAACACTGATACTAATTCTAAAACTAGCTCTAACCCTAGCCGTAACTATATCCTTAGCTGTAATTTAGCCCTATCCCTAACCCTAACCCTAACCCTTGCCCTAAGAATAACTCTAACTCTCACAATGGCCCTATCCCTCATTCTAATCCTCTCCCTTCCCATAAAACTAACCCTATGCCAAATCCTAGTCCTAAACCTTACCCTATCCTTAGCCCTAGCACTAACCTTAGATAAAAACCTAATTCTTAATTTAACCCTAAACTGAAGCCTAAGCCTAATTCTAACACTAGCCTTAACCCTAACACTAATCCTAAAATTTGCCCTACCCCTAACCCTAGCCCTAAAACTAAACTGAGCTAAGGCTCTAACCCTAACCCTTAACCTAGAACAAACCCTAACACTACCCCTAGCCCTAACCCCTTCCTTAATTCGAGTTTTAAGCCAAACTGTAAAGCTAACCCTGACCCTTCCTCTGACTATAACACTAACCCGTGGTCTAAACATCACCCTAATCCTAACCATAAACCTAACACTAAACCTAGCCCTAAAACACTAAAGTTAGCCATAATCATGACCCTAGTACTTACATTAGCCATAACCCTAACCATAGCACTAACTTAACCCAAACCTAGCCCTAATCATAACCATGACCCTAGCCCTGAACTGATTTCTAACTGTATCCATTACCATAACCATAACCATAACAAAAACCCTAATGCTAATTCGAGCCCTAAATTTAAACTTTAACCTATCCCAAACCCTAACTCAGAACTTGACCCTAATAATACCCCTAGCTCTAAACCTGACACTAACCCTAAACTTAACACTTCAAATAGTCGTACTCATAATCCTAACCCTAAAACTATCTTTAACTATAATTCTGGACCTAAAATTAGCCCTAGCACTAATCATAGCCCTAAACCTAAAAAAAGTAC
>NW_027288048.1:0-23119 GCF_047511675.1 Marmota flaviventris
CCAAATGCAACCGGTATACTTATCTTTCCTGTCGAGTTAACAACAAGTTAGGGTGAAAAAATATTTGCTGAGATTCCAGGAAACTCAAAGTTCTGTGCAATCACTGCAAATGCTTTCCAATGAAAGTTTCTTTCCCTGGCCTCTGCTTAGGGTTACTTCAACAGAAAACAAAGCATAGAGATCGCACTGAGAACTAGTTGAGTGAGTTTCAGTTTCAAGCAGCTAGCATAAACCGTGTTTGATTTATAAGTCCAAATGCATACGTCCCTATAAGGAAAAATGAAGTGAAACCTAAAAATTCAAAGTGTTCCTGCAAACGAACTTTTCAACCTAGAAGAACGACATTTGGGTAGCTAAGTGCAACTGGTATACTCATCTTTCCTGACAAGGGTCATCAAGATCAGGTGAGTAAATATTTGCAGAGATTCCAGTTAACTTGGAGCTCTGTTGAAGCTCTGTAAATGCTTTCTAAGGAAAGCGTATGTTCCTCGCCTCCACTTAGGACCACTTCAACAGGGAACAAAGCACAGAGAGTACACTAGGAACTAATTGAGTGAGTCAAGCTTCAAGCAGCTAGCACAAACAGTGTTTGATTTCGAGTTCCAAATGCATGTATTCCTATAGGTTAAAATGAAGAGAAACCCCCCAAATGCAATGTCTTCCTGAAAGCACATGCTTCAACTTAGAAGAACGAAATTTTTGGCAGGCAAATGCAACTGGTATACTCATCTTTCTTACCTAGGATCAACAAGATCAAGTGAAAAAATATTCGCTGAAATTCCAGTAAACTTGGGAGTTTTGTGGAAGCTCTGCAAACACTTACATAAGAAAGCGTATTTTCCTTGCCTCTGCTTGGGGATACTTCAGCGGGGGACAATGCATAGAGAGTGCACTGAGAACTAATTGAGTGAGCCAAGTTTCAAACAGGTATCACAAACTGTGTTTGATTTAGCATTCCAAATGCATGTATTCACATAGGGAAAAAAGAAGTTAAACCTAAAAATTCAAAGTGTTCCTGCAAAGGAACTCTTCAACATAAGATTACGAAATTTGGGCTGCCAAGTGCAACCCATATACTCATTTTTGCTGCCAAGTTTCAACAAGATCGGGTGAAAAAACATTTGCTGAGAGTCCAGTAAACTCTTGAGTTCTGTGGATGCTCTACAAACACGTTCAAATGAAAGTCTATTTTTCTTTGCTCTGCTTAGGGGTACATAAACCGGTAACAAAGTGTAGAGAGCACAATGAGAATTCATTCAGTGAGTCAAGTTTCAAGCAGCTAGCACAAACCGTGTTTGATTTAGATTTTCAAAAGCATGTATCCCTAGAGGGGAAAATGTAGTAAAACCTAAATATTCAAAGTCATCCTGCAAAGGAATGCTTCAACCTAGCAGAACAAAATTTGTGCAGCCAAGCGCAACTGGTATACACCTTTTTCCTACCAAGTATCAACAAGATAGGGTGACAAAATATTTGCTGAGGTTTCCGTAATCTCTGAGTTTTTTGGAAGCTCGGTGAATACTTTCCAAAGAAAGTGTGTTTTCCTTGCCTCTGCTTAGGGCTACTTCAACAGGGAACAATGCATAGAGAGTGCACTGAGAACTAGTTGAATGAGTCAAGTTACAAGCACACAGCAAAAACCGTGTTTGATTGAGAGTTCCATATGCATGTATCCCTATAGGGGAAAATGAAGTGAAACCTAAAATTTCAAAGTATTCCTGCAAACCAACTATTCAACCTAGAAGATCTAAATTTGGGCAGCCAAATGCAACCGGTATACTTATCTTTCCTGTCGAGTTAACAACAAGTTAGGGTGAAAAAATATTTGCTGAGATTCCAGGAAACTCAAAGTTCTGTGCAATCACTGCAAATGCTTTCCAATGAAAGTTTCTTTCCCTGGCCTCTGCTTAGGGTGACTTCAACAGAAAACAAAGCATAGAGATCGCACTGAGAACTAGTTGAGTGAGTTTCAGTTTCAAGCAGCTAGCATAAACCGTGTTTGATTTATAAGTCCAAATGCATACGTCCCTATAAGGAAAAGTGAAGTGAAACCTAAAAATTCAAAGTGTTCCTGCAAACGAACTTTTCAACCTAGAAGAACGACATTTGGGTAGCTAAGTGCAACTGGTATACTCATCTTTCCTGACAAGGGTCATCAAGATCAGGTGAGTAAATATTTGCAGAGATTCCAGTTAACTTGGAGCTCTGTTGAAGCTCTGTAAATGCTTTCTAAGGAAAGCGTATGTTCCTCGCCTCCACTTAGGACCACTTCAACAGGGAACAAAGCACAGAGAGTACACCAGGAACTAATTGAGTGAGTCAAGCTTCAAGCAGCTAGCACAAACAGTGTTTGATTTAGAGTTCCAAATGCATGTATTCCTATAGGTTAAAATGAAGAGAAACCCCCCAAATGCAATGTCTTCCTGAAAGCACATGCTTCAACTTAGAAGAACGAAATTTTGGCAGGCAAATGCAACTGGGATACTCATCTTTCTTACCTAGGATCAACAAGATCAAGTGAAAAAATATTCGCTGAAATTCCAGTAAACTTGGGAGTTTTGTGGAAGCTCTGCAAACACTTACATAAGAAAGCGTATTTTCCTTGCCTCTGCTTGGGGATACTTCAGCGGGGGACAATGCATAGAGAGTGCACTGAGAACTAATTGAGTGAGCCAAGTTTCAAACAGGTATCACAAACTGTGTTTGATTTAGCATTCCAAATGCATGTATTCACATAGGGAAAAAAGAAGGTAAACCTAAAAATTCAAAGTGTTCCTGCAAAGGAACTCTTCAACATAAGATTACGAAATTTGGGCTGCCAAGTGCAACCCATATACTCATTTTTGCTGCCAAGTTTCAACAAGATCGGGTGAAAAAACATTTGCTGAGAGTCCAGTAAACTCTTGAGTTCTGTGGATGCTCTACAAACACGTTCAAATGAAAGTCTATTTTTCTTTGCTCTGCTTAGGGGTACATAAACCGGTAACGAAGCGTAGAGAGCACAATGAGAATTCATTCAGTGAGTCAAGTTTCAAGCAGCTAGCACAAACCGTGTTTGATTTAGATTTTCAAAAGCATGTATCCCTAGAGGGAAAAATGTAGCAAAACCTAAATATTCAAAGTCGTCCTGCAAAGGAATGCTTCAACCTAGCAGAACAAAATTTGTGCAGCCAAGCGCAACTGGTATACACCTTTTTCCTACCAAGTATCAACAAGATAGGGTGACAAAATATTTGCTGAGGTTTCCGTAATCTCTGAGTTTTTTGGAAGCTCGGTGAATACTTTCCAAAGAAAGTGTGTTTTCCTTGCCTCTGCTTAGGGCTACTTCAACAGGGAACAATGCATAGAGAGTGCACTGAGAACTAGTTGAATGAGTCAAGTTACAAGCACACAGCAAAAACCGTGTTTGATTGAGAGTTCCATATGCATGTATCCCTATAGGGGAAAATGAAGTGAAACCTAAAATTTCAAAGTATTCCTGCAAACCAACTATTCAACCTAGAAGATCTAAATTTGGGCAGCCAAATGCAACCGGTCTACTTATCTTTCCTGTCGAGTTAACAACAAGTTAGGGTGAAAAAATATTTGCTGAGATTCCAGGAAACTCAAAGTTCTGTGGAATCACTGCAAATGCTTTCCAATGAAAGTTTCTTTCCCTGGCCTCTGCTTAGGGTGACTTCAACAGAAAACAAAGCATAGAGATCGCACTGAGAACTAGTTGAGTGAGTTTCAGTTTCAAGCAGCTAGCATAAACCGTGTTTGATTTATAAGTCCAAATGCATACGTCCCTATAAGGAAAAGTGAAGTGAAACCTAAAAATTCAAAGTGTTCCTGCAAACGAACTTTTCAACCTAGAAGAACGACATTTGGGTAGCTACGTGCAACTGGTATACTCATCTTTCCTGACAAGGGTCATCAAGATCAGGTGAGTAAATATTTGCAGAGATTCCAGTTCACTTGGAGCTCTGTTGAAGCTCTGTAAATGCTTTCTAAGGAAAGCGTATGTTCCTCGCCTCCACTTAGGACCACTTCAACAGGGAATAAAGCACAGAGAGTACACCAGGAACTAATTGAGTGAGTCAAGCTTCAAGCAGCTAGCACAAACAGTGTTTGATTTAGAGTTCCAAATGCATGTATTCCTATAGGTTAAAATGAAAAGAAACCCCCCCCAAATGCAATGTCTTCCTGAAAGCACATGCTTCAACTTAGAAGAACGAAATTTTGGCAGGCAAATGCAACTGGGATACTCATCTTTCTTACCTAGGATCAACAAGATCAAGTGAAAAAATATTCGCTGAAATTCCAGTAAACTTGGGAGTTTTGTGGAAGCTCTGCAAACACTTACATAAGAAAGCGTATTTTCCTTGCCTCTGCTTGGGGATACTTCAGCGGGGGACAATGCATAGAGAGTGCACTGAGAACTAATTGAGTGAGCCAAGTTTCAAACAGGTATCACAAACTGTGTTTGATTTAGCATTCCAAATGCATGTATTCACATAGGGAAAAAAGAAGTTAAACCTAAAAATTCAAAGTGTTCCTGCAAAGGAACTCTTCAACATAAGATTACGAAATTTGGGCTGCCAAGTGCAACCCATATACTCATTTTTGCTGCCAAGTTTCAACAAGATCGGGTGAAAAAACATTTGCTGAGAGTCCAGTAAACTCTTGAGTTCTGTGGATGCTCTACAAACACGTTCAAATGAAAGTCTATTTTTCTTTGCTCTGCTTAGGGGTACATAAACCGGTAACAAAGTGTAGAGAGCACAATGAGAATTCATTCAGTGAGTCAAGTTTCAAGCAGCTAGCACAAACCGTGTTTGATTTAGATTTTCAAAAGCATGTATCCCTAGAGGGGAAAATGTAGTAAAACCTAAATATTCAAAGTCATCCTGCAAAGGAATGCTTCAACCTAGCAGAACAAAATTTGTGCAGCCAAGCGCAACTGGTATACACCTTTTTCCTACCAAGTATCAACAAGATAGGGTGACAAAATATTTGCTGAGGTTTCCGTAATCTCTGAGTTTTTTGGAAGCTCGGTGAATACTTTCCAAAGAAAGTGTGTTTTCCTTGCCTCTGCTTAGGGCTACTTCAACAGGGAACAATGCATAGAGAGTGCACTGAGAACTAGTTGAATGAGTCAAGTTACAAGCACACAGCAAAAACCGTGTTTGATTTAGAGTTCCATATGCATGTATCCCTATAGGGGAAAATGAAGTGAAACCTAAAATTTCAAAGTATTCCTGCAAACCAACTATTCAACCTAGAAGAATTAAATTTGGGCAGCCAAATGCAACCGGTATACTTATCTTTCCTGTCGAGTTAACAACAAGTTAGGGTGAAAAAATATTTGCTGAGATTCCAGGAAACTCAAAGTTCTGTGCAATCACTGCAAATGCTTTCCAATGAAAGTTTCTTTCCCTGGCCTCTGCTTAGGGTTACTTCAACAGAAAACAAAGCATAGAGATCGCACTGAGAACTAGTTGAGTGAGTTTCAGTTTCAAGCAGCTAGCATAAACCGTGTTTGATTTATAAGTCCAAATGCATACGTCCCTATAAGGAAAAATGAAGTGAAACCTAAAAATTCAAAGTGTTCCTGCAAACGAACTTTTCAACCTAGAAGAACGACATTTGGGTAGCTAAGTGCAACTGGTATACTCATCTTTCCTGACAAGGGTCATCAAGATCAGGTGAGTAAATATTTGCAGAGATTCCAGTTAACTTGGAGCTCTGTTGAAGCTCTGTAAATGCTTTCTAAGGAAAGCGTATGTTCCTCGCCTCCACTTAGGACCACTTCAACAGGGAACAAAGCACAGAGAGTACACTAGGAACTAATTGAGTGAGTCAAGCTTCAAGCAGCTAGCACAAACAGTGTTTGATTTCGAGTTCCAAATGCATGTATTCCTATAGGTTAAAATGAAGAGAAACCCCCCAAATGCAATGTCTTCCTGAAAGCACATGCTTCAACTTAGAAGAACGAAATTTTGGCAGGCAAATGCAACTGGTATACTCATCTTTCTTACCTAGGATCAACAAGATCAAGTGAAAAAATATTCGCTGAAATTCCAGTAAACTTGGGAGTTTTGTGGAAGCTCTGCAAACACTTACATAAGAAAGCGTATTTTCCTTGCCTCTGCTTGGGGATACTTCAGCGGGGGACAATGCATAGAGAGTGCACTGAGAACTAATTGAGTGAGCCAAGTTTCAAACAGGTATCACAAACTGTGTTTGATTTAGCATTCCAAATGCATGTATTCACATAGGGAAAAAAGAAGTTAAACCTAAAAATTCAAAGTGTTCCTGCAAAGGAACTCTTCAACATAAGATTACGAAATTTGGGCTGCCAAGTGCAACCCATATACTCATTTTTGCTGCCAAGTTTCAACAAGATCGGGTGAAAAAACATTTGCTGAGAGTCCAGTAAACTCTTGAGTTCTGTGGATGCTCTACAAACACGTTCAAATGAAAGTCTACTTTTCTTTGCTCTGCTTAGGGGTACATAAACCGGTAACAAAGTGTAGAGAGCACAATGAGAATTCATTCAGTGAGTCAAGTTTCAAGCAGCTAGCACAAACCGTGTTTGATTTAGATTTTCAAAAGCATGTATCCCTAGAGGGGAAAATGTAGTAAAACCTAAATATTCAAAGTCATCCTGCAAAGGAATGCTTCAACCTAGCAGAACAAAATTTGTGCAGCCAAGCGCAACTGGTATACACCTTTTTCCTACCAAGTATCAACAAGATAGGGTGACAAAATATTTGCTGAGGTTTCCGTAATCTCTGAGTTTTTTGGAAGCTCGGTGAATACTTTCCAAAGAAAGTGTGTTTTCCTTGCCTCTGCTTAGGGCTACTTCAACAGGGAACAATGCATAGAGAGTGCACTGAGAACTAGTTGAATGAGTCAAGTTACAAGCACACAGCAAAAACCGTGTTTGATTGAGAGTTCCATATGCATGTATCCCTATAGGGGAAAATGAAGTGAAACCTAAAATTTCAAAGTATTCCTGCAAACCAACTATTCAACCTAGAAGATCTAAATTTGGGCAGCCAAATGCAACCGGTATACTTATCTTTCCTGTCGAGTTAACAACAAGTTAGGGTGAAAAAATATTTGCTGAGATTCCAGGAAACTCAAAGTTCTGTGCAATCACTGCAAATGCTTTCCAATGAAAGTTTCTTTCCCTGGCCTCTGCTTAGGGTGACTTCAACAGAAAACAAAGCATAGAGATCGCACTGAGAACTAGTTGAGTGAGTTTCAGTTTCAAGCAGCTAGCATAAACCGTGTTTGATTTATAAGTCCAAATGCATACGTCCCTATAAGGAAAAGTGAAGTGAAACCTAAAAATTCAAAGTGTTCCTGCAAACGAACTTTTCAACCTAGAAGAACGACATTTGGGTAGCTACGTGCAACTGGTATACTCATCTTTCCTGACAAGGGTCATCAAGATCAGGTGAGTAAATATTTGCAGAGATTCCAGTTAACTTGGAGCTCTGTTGAAGCTCTGTAAATGCTTTCTAAGGAAAGCGTATGTTCCTCGCCTCCACTTAGGACCACTTCAACAGGGAACAAAGCACAGAGAGTACACCAGGAACTAATTGAGTGAGTCAAGCTTCAAGCAGCTAGCACAAACAGTGTTTGATTTAGAGTTCCAAATGCATGTATTCCTATAGGTTAAAATGAAGAGAAACCCCCCAAATGCAATGTCTTCCTGAAAGCACATGCTTCAACTTAGAAGAACGAAATTTTGGCAGGCAAATGCAACTGGGATACTCATCTTTCTTACCTAGGATCAACAAGATCAAGTGAAAAAATATTCGCTGAAATTCCAGTAAACTTGGGAGTTTTGTGGAAGCTCTGCAAACACTTACATAAGAAAGCGTATTTTCCTTGCCTCTGCTTGGGGATACTTCAGCGGGGGACAATGCATAGAGAGTGCACTGAGAACTAATTGAGTGAGCCAAGTTTCAAACAGGTATCACAAACTGTGTTTGATTTAGCATTCCAAATGCATGTATTCACATAGGGAAAAAAGAAGGTAAACCTAAAAATTCAAAGTGTTCCTGCAAAGGAACTCTTCAACATAAGATTACGAAATTTGGGCTGCCAAGTGCAACCCATATACTCATTTTTGCTGCCAAGTTTCAACAAGATCGGGTGAAAAAACATTTGCTGAGAGTCCAGTAAACTCTTGAGTTCTGTGGATGCTCTACAAACACGTTCAAATGAAAGTCTATTTTTCTTTGCTCTGCTTAGGGGTACATAAACCGGTAACGAAGCGTAGAGAGCACAATGAGAATTCATTCAGTGAGTCAAGTTTCAAGCAGCTAGCACAAACCGTGTTTGATTTAGATTTTCAAAAGCATGTATCCCTAGACGGGAAAATGTAGCAAAACCTAAATATTCAAAGTCGTCCTGCAAAGGAATGCTTCAACCTAGCAGAACAAAATTTGTGCAGCCAAGCGCAACTGGTATACACCTTTTTCCTACCAAGTATCAACAAGATAGGGTGACAAAATATTTGCTGAGGTTTCCGTAATCTCTGAGTTTTTGGAAGCTCGGTGAATACTTTCCAAAGAAAGTGTGTTTTCCTTGCCTCTGCTTAGGGCTACTTCAACAGGGAACAATGCATAGAGAGTGCACTGAGAACTAGTTGAATGAGTCAAGTTACAAGCACACAGCAAAAACCGTGTTTGATTGAGAGTTCCATATGCATGTATCCCTATAGGGGAAAATGAAGTGAAACCTAAAATTTCAAAGTATTCCTGCAAACCAACTATTCAACCTAGAAGATCTAAATTTGGGCAGCCAAATGCAACCGGTCTACTTATCTTTCCTGTCGAGTTAACAACAAGTTAGGGTGAAAAAATATTTGCTGAGATTCCAGGAAACTCAAAGTTCTGTGGAATCACTGCAAATGCTTTCCAATGAAAGTTTCTTTCCCTGGCCTCTGCTTAGGGTGACTTCAACAGAAAACAAAGCATAGAGATCGCACTGAGAACTAGTTGAGTGAGTTTCAGTTTCAAGCAGCTAGCATAAACCGTGTTTGATTTATAAGTCCAAATGCATACGTCCCTATAAGGAAAAGTGAAGTGAAACCTAAAAATTCAAAGTGTTCCTGCAAACGAACTTTTCAACCTAGAAGAACGACATTTGGGTAGCTAAGTGCAACTGGTATACTCATCTTTCCTGACAAGGGTCATCAAGATCAGGTGAGTAAATATTTGCAGAGATTCCAGTTCACTTGGAGCTCTGTTGAAGCTCTGTAAATGCTTTCTAAGGAAAGCGTATGTTCCTCGCCTCCACTTAGGACCACTTCAACAGGGAACAAAGCACAGAGAGTACACCAGGAACTAATTGGGTGAGTCAAGCTTCAAGCAGCTAGAACAAACAGTGTTTGATTTCGAGTTCCAAATGCATGTATTCCTATAGGTTAAAATGAAGAGAAACCCCCCCCCCCCCAAAATGCAATGTCTTCCTGAAAGCACATGCTTCAACTTAGAAGAACGAAATTTTGGCAGGCAAATGCAACTGGGATACTCATCTTTCTTACCTAGGATCAACAAGATCAAGTGAAAAAATATTCGCTGAAATTCCAGTAAACTTGGGAGTTTTGTGGAAGCTCTGCAAACACTTACATAAGAAAGCGTATTTTCCTTGCCTCTGCTTGGGGATACTTCAGCGGGGGACAATGCATAGAGAGTGCACTGAGAACTAATTGAGTGAGCCAAGTTTCAAACAGGTATCACAAACTGTGTTTGATTCAGCATTCCAAATGCATGTATTCACATAGGGAAAAAAGAAGTTAAACCTAAAAATTCAAAGTGTTCCTGCAAAGGAACTCTTCAACATAAGATTACGAAATTTGGGCTGCCAAGTGCAACCCATATACTCATTTTTGCTGCCAAGTTTCAACAAGATCGGGTGAAAAAACATTTGCTGAGAGTCCAGTAAACTCTTGAGTTCTGTGGATGCTCTACAAACACGTTCAAATGAAAGTCTATTTTTCTTTGCTCTGCTTAGGGGTACATAAACCGGTAACAAAGCGTAGAGAGCACAATGAGAATTCATTCAGTGAGTCAAGTTTCAAGCAGCTAGCACAAACCGTGTTTGATTTAGATTTTCAAAAGCATGTATCCCTAGAGGGGAAAATGTAGCAAAACCTAAATATTCAAAGTCGTCCTGCAAAGGAATGCTTCAACCTAGCAGAACAAAATTTGTGCAGCCGAGCGCAACTGGTATACACCTTTTTCCTACCAAGTATCAACAAGATAGGGTGACAAAATATTTGCTGAGGTTTCCGTAATCTCTGAGTTTTTTGGAAGCTCGGTGATACTTTCCAAAGAAAGTGTCTTTTCCTTGCCTCTGCTTAGGGCTACTTCAACAGGGAACAATGCATAGAGAGTGCACTGAGAACTAGTTGAATGAGTCAAGTTACAAGCACACAGCAAAAACCGTGTTTGATTGAGAGTTCCATATGCATGTATCCCTATAGGGGAAAATGAAGTGAAACCTAAAATTTCAAAGTATTCCTGCAAACCAACTATTCAACCTAGAAGATCTAAATTTGGGCAGCCAAATGCAACCGGTCTACTTATCTTTCCTGTCGAGTTAACAACAAGTTAGGGTGAAAAAATATTTGCTGAGATTCCAGGAAACTCAAAGTTCTGTGGAATCACTGCAAATGCTTTCCAATGAAAGTTTCTTTCCCTGGCCTCTGCTTAGGGTGACTTCAACAGAAAACAAAGCATAGAGATCGCACTGAGAACTAGTTGAGTGAGTTTCAGTTTCAAGCAGCTAGCATAAACCGTGTTTGATTTATAAGTCCAAATGCATACGTCCCCTATAAGGAAAAGTGAAGTGAAACCTAAAAATTCAAAGTGTTCCTGCAAACGAACTTTTCAACCTAGAAGAACGACATTTGGGTAGCTAAGTGCAACTGGTATACTCATCTTTCCTGACAAGGGTCATCAAGATCAGGTGAGTAAATATTTGCAGAGATTCCAGTTCACTTGGAGCTCTGTTGAAGCTCTGTCAATGCTTTCTAAGGAAAGCGTATGTTCCTCGCCTCCACTTAGGACCACTTCAACAGGGAACAAAGCACAGAGAGTACACCAGGAACTAATTGGGTGAGTCAAGCTTCAAGCAGGTAGAACAAACAGTGTTTGATTTCGAGTTCCAAATGCATGTATTATTATAGGTTAAAATGAAGAGAAACCCCCCAAATGCAATGTCTTCCTGAAAGCACATGCTTCAACTTAGAAGAACGAAATTTTGGCAGGCAAATGCAACTGGTATACTCATCTTTCTTACCTAGGATCAACAAGATCAAGTGAAAAAATATTCGCTGAAATTCCAGTAAACTTGGGAGTTTTGTGGAAGCTCTGCAAACACTTACATAAGAAAGCGTATTTTCCTTGCCTCTGCTTGGGGATACTTCAGCGGGGGACAATGCATAGAGAGTGCACTGAGAACTAATTGAGTGAGCCAAGTTTCAAACAGGTATCACAAACTGTGTTTGATTTAGCATTCCAAATGCATGTATTCACATAGGGAAAAAAGAAGTTAAACCTAAAAATTCAAAGTGTTCCTGCAAAGGAACTCTTCAACATAAGATTACGAAATTTGGGCTGCCAAGTGCAACCCATATACTCATTTTTGCTGCCAAGTTTCAACAAGATCGGGTGAAAAAACATTTGCTGAGAGTCCAGTAAACTCTTGAGTTCTGTGGATGCTCTACAAACACGTTCAAATGAAAGTCTATTTTTCTTTGCTCTGCTTAGGGGTACATAAACCGGTAACAAAGCGTAGAGAGCACAATGAGAATTCATTCAGTGAGTCAAGTTTCAAGCAGCTAGCACAAACCGTGTTTGATTTAGATTTTCAAAAGCATGTATCCCTAGAGGGGAAAATGTAGCAAAACCTAAATATTCAAAGTCGTCCTGCAAAGGAATGCTTCAACCTAGCAGAACAAAATTTGTGCAGCCGAGCGCAACTGGTATACACCTTTTTCCTACCAAGTATCAACAAGATAGGGTGACAAAATATTTGCTGAGGTTTCCGTAATCTCTGAGTTTTTTGGAAGCTCGGTGATACTTTCCAAAGAAAGTGTCTTTTCCTTGCCTCTGCTTAGGGCTACTTCAACAGGGAACAATGCATAGAGAGTGCACTGAGAACTAGTTGAATGAGTCAAGTTGCAAGCACACAGCAAAAACCGTGTTTGATTTAGAGTTCCATATGCATGTATCCCTATAGGGGAAAATGAAGTGAAACCTAAAATTTCAAAGTATTCCTGCAAACCAACTATTCAACCTAGAAGATCTAAATTTGGGCAGCCAAATGCAACCGGTCTACTTATCTTTCCTGTCGAGTTAACAACAAGTTAGGGTGAAAAAATATTTGCTGCGATTCCAGGAAACTCAAAGTTCTGTGGAATCACTGCAAATGTTTTCCAATTAAAGTTTCTTTCCCTGGCCTCTGCTTAGGGTTACTTCAACAGAAAGCAAAGCATAGAGATCGCACTGAGAACTAGTTGAGTGAGTTTCAGTTTCAAGCAGCTAGCATAAACCGTGTTTGATTTATAAGTCCAAATGCATACGTCCCTATAAGGAAAAGTGAAGTGAAACCTAAAAATTCAAAGTGTTCCTGCAAACGAACTTTTCAACCTAGAAGAACGACATTTGGGTAGCTAAGTGCAACTGGTATACTCATCTTTCCTGACAAGGGTCATCAAGATCAGGTGAGTAAATATTTGCAGAGATTCCAGTTAACTTGGAGCTCTGTTGAAGCTCTGTAAATGCTTTCTAAGGAAAGCGTATGTTCCTCGCCTCCACTTAGGACCACTTCAACAGGGAACAAAGCACAGAGAGTACACCAGGAACTAATTGAGTGAGTCAAGCTTCAAGCAGCTAGCACAAACAGTGTTTGATTTAGAGTTCCAAATGCATGTATTCCTATAGGTTAAAATGAAGAGAAACCCCCCCCAAATGCAATGTCTTCCTGAAAGCACATGCTTCAACTTAGAAGAACGAAATTTTGGCAGGCAAATGCAACTGGTATACTCATCTTTCTTACCTAGGATCAACAAGATCAAGTGAAAATATATTCGCTGAAATTCCAGTAAACTTGGGAGTTTTGTGGAAGCTCTGCAAACACTTACATAAGAAAGCGTATTTTCCTTGCCTCTGCTTGGGGATACTTCAGCGGGGGACAATGCATAGAGAGTGCACTGAGAACTAATTGAGTGAGCCAAGTTTCAAACAGGTATCACAAACTGTGCTTGATTTAGCATGCCAAATGCATGTATTCACATAGGGAAAAAAGAAGTAAAACCTAAAAATTCAAAGTGTTCCTGCAAAGGAACTCTTCAACATAAGATTACGAAATTTGGGCTGCCAAGTGCAACCCATATACTCATTTTTGCTGCCAAGTTTCAACAAGATCGGGTGAAAAAACATTTGCTGAGTGTCCAGTAAACTCTTGAGTTCTGTGGATGCTCTACAAACACGTTCAAATGAAAGTCTATTTTTCTTTGCTCTGCTTAGGGGTACATAAACCGGTAACAAAGCGTAGAGAGCACAATGAGAATTCATTCAGTGAGTCAAGTTTCAAGCAGCTAGCACAAACCGTGTTTGATTTAGATTTTCAAAAGCATGTATCCCTAGAGGGGAAAATGTAGTAAAACCTAAATATTCAAAGTCATCCTGCAAAGGAATGCTTCAACCTAGCACAACAAAATTTGTGCAGCCAAGCGCAACTGGTATACACCTTTTTCCTACCAAGTATCAACAAGATAGGGTGACAAAATATTTGCTGAGGTTTCCATAATCTCTGAGTTTTTTGGAAGCTCGGTGAATACTTTCCAAAGAAAGTGTGTTTTCCTTGCCTCTGCTTAGGGCTACTTCAACAGGGAACAATGCATAGAGAGTGCACTGAGAACTAGTTGAATGAGTCAAGTTACAAGCACACAGCAAAAACCGTGTTTGATTTAGAGTTCCATGTGCATGTATCCCTATAGGGGAAAATGAAGTGAAACCTAAAATTTCAAAGTATTCCTGCAAACCAACTATTCAACCTAGAAGATCTAAATTTGGGCAGCCAAATGCAACCGGTCTACTTATCTTTCCTGTCGAGTTAACAACAAGTTAGGGTGAAAAAATATTTGCTGAGATTCCAGGAAACTCAAAGTTCTGTGGAATCACTGCAAATGCTTTCCAATGAAAGTTTCTTTCCCTGGCCTCTGCTTAGGGTTACTTCAACAGAAAACAGAGCATAGAGATCGCACTGAGAACTAGTTGAGTGAGTTTCAGTTTCAAGCAGCTAGCATAAACCGTGTTTGATTTATAAATCCAAATGCATACGTCCCTATAAGGAAAAGTGAAGTGAAACCTAAAAATTCAAAGTGTTCCTGCAAACGAACTTTTCAACCTAGAAGAACGACATTTGGGTAGCTAAGTGCAACTGGTATACTCATCTTTCCTGACAAGGGTCATCAAGATCAGGTGAGTAAATATTTGCAGAGATTCCAGTTCACTTGGAGCTCTGTTGAAGCTCTGCAAATGCTTTCCAAGGAAAGCGTATGTTCCTCGCCTCCACTTAGGACCACTTCAACAGGGAACAAAGCACAGAGAGTACACCAGGAACTAATTGAGTGAGTCAAGCTTCAAGCAGCTAGCACAAACAGTGTTTGATTTCGAGTTCCAAATGCATGTATTCCTATAGGTTAAAATGAAGAGAAACCCCCCCAATGCAATGTCTTCCTGAAAGCACATGCTTCAACTTAGAAGAACGAAATTTTGGCAGGCAAATGCAACTGGTATACTCATCTTTCTTACCTAGGATCAACAAGATCAAGTGAAAAAATATTCGCTGAAATTCCAGTAAACTTGGGAGTTTTGTGGAAGCTCTGCAAACACTTACATAAGAAAGCGTATTTTCCTTGCCTCTGCTTGGGGATACTTCAGCGGGGGACAATGCATAGAGAGTGCACTCAGAACTAATTGAGTGAGCCAAGTTTCAAACAGGTATCACAAACTGTGTTTGATTTAGCATGCCAAATGCATGTATTCACATAGGGAAAAAAGAAGTTAAACCTAAAAATTCAAAGTGTTCCTGGAAAGGAACTCTTCAACATAAGATTACGAAATTTGGGCTGCCAAGTGCAACCCATATACTCATTTTTGCTGCCAAGTTTCAACAAGATCGGGTGAAAAAACATTTGCTGAGAGTCCAGTAAACTCTTGAGTTCTGTGGATGCTCTACAAACACGTTCAAATGAAAGTCTATTTTTCTTTGCTCTGCTTAGGGGTACATAAACCGGTAACAAAGGGTAGAGAGCACAATGAGAATTCATTCAGTGAGTCAGGTTTCAAGCAGCTAGCACAAACCGTGTTTGATTTAGATTTTCAAAAGCATGTATCCCTAGAGGGGAAAATGTAGTAAAACCTAAATATTCAAAGTCATCATGCAAAGGAATGCTTCAACCTAGCAGAACAAAATTTGTGCAGCCAAGCACAACTGGTATACACCTTTTTCCTACCAAGTATCAACAAGATAGGGTGACAAAATATTTGCTGAGGTTTCCGTAATCTCTGAGTTTTTTGGAAGCTCGGTGAATACTTTCCAAAGAAAGTGTGTTTTCCTTGCCTCTGCTTAGGGCTACTTCAACAGGGAACAATGCATAGAGAGTGCACTGAGAACTAGTTGAATGAGTCAAGTTACAAGCACACAGCAAAAACCGTGTTTGATTTAGAGTTCCATGTGCATGTATCCCTATAGGGGAAAATGAAGTGAAACCTAAAATTTCAAAGTATTCCTGCAAACCAACTATTCAACCTAGAAGATCTAAATTTGGGCAGCCAAATGCAACCGGTATACTTATCTTTCCTGTCGAGTTAACAACAAGTTAGGGTGAAAAAATATTTGGTGAGATTCCAGGAAACTCAAAGTTCTGTGGAATCACTGCAAATGCTTTCCAATGAAAGTTTCTTTCCCTGGCCTCTGCTTAGGGTTACTTCAACAGAAAACAAAGCATAGAGATCGCACTGAGAACTAGTTGAGTGAGTTTCAGTTTCAAGCAGCTAGCATAAACCGTGTTTGATTTATAAGTCCAAATGCATACTTCCCTATAAGGAAAAGTGAAGTGAAACCTAAAAATTCAAAGGGTTCCTGCAAACGAACTTTTCAACCTAGAAGAACGACATTTGGGTAGCTAAGTGCAACTGGTATACTCATCTTTCCTGACAAGGGTCATCAAGATCAGGTGAGTAAATATTTGCAGAGATTCCAGTTCACTTGGAGCTCTGTTGAAACTCTGTAAATGCTTTCTAAGGAAAGCGTATGTTCCTCGCCTCCACTTAGGACCACTTCAACAGGGAACAAAGCACAGAGAGTACACCAGGAACTAATTGAGTGAGTCAAGCTTCAAGCAGCTAGCACAAACAGTGTTTGATTTCGAGTTCCAAATGCATGTATTCCTATAGGTTAAAATGAAGAGAAACCCCCCCCAAATGCAATGTCTTCCTGAAAGCACATGCTTCAACTTAGAAGAACGAAATTTTGGCAGGCAAATGCAACTGGTATACTCATCTTTCTTACCTAGGATCAACAAGATCAAGTGAAAAAATATTCGCTGAAATTCCAGTAAACTTGGGAGTTTTGTGGAAGCTCTGCAAACACTTACATAAGAAAGCATATTTTCCTTGCCTCTGCTTGGGGATACTTCAGCGGGGGACAATGCATAGAGAGTGCACTGAGAACTAATTGAGTGAGCCAAGTTTCAAACAGGTATCACAAACTGTGTTTGATTTAGCATTCCAAATGCATGTATTCACATAGGGAAAAAAGAAGTTAAACCTAAAAATTCAAAGTGTTCCTGCAAAGGAACTCTTCAACATAAGATTACCAAATTTGGGCTGCCAAGTGCAACCCATATACTCATTTTTGCTGCCAAGTATCAACAAGATCAGGTGAAAAAACATTTGCTGAGAGTCCAGTAAACTCTTGAGTTCTGTGGATGCTCTACAAACACGTTCAAATGAAAGTCTATTTTTCTTTGCTCTGCTTAGGGGTACATAAACTGGTAACAAAGCATAGAGAGCACAATGAGAATTTATTCAGTGAGTCAAGTTTCAAGCAGCTAGCACAAACCGTGTTTGATTTAGATTTTCAAAAGCATGTATCCCTAGAGGGGAAAATGTAGTAAAACCTAAATATTCAAAGTCATCCTGCAAAGGAATGCTTCAACCTAGCAGAACAAAATTTGTGCAGCCAAGCGCAACTGGTATACACCTTTTTCCTACCAAGAATCAACAAGATAGGGTGACAAAATATTTGCTAAAGTTTCCGTAATCTCTGAGGTTTTTGGAAGCTCGGTGAATACTTTCCAAAGAAAGTGTGTTTTCCTTGCCTCTGCTTAGGGCTACTTCAACAGGGAACAATGCATAGAGAGTGCACTGAGAACTAGTTGAATGAGTCAAGTTACAAGCACACAGCAAAAACCATGTTTGATTGAGAGTTCCATATGCATGTATCCCTATAGGGGAAAATGAAGTGAAACCTAAAATTTCAAAGTATTCCTGCAAACCAACTATTCAACCTAGAAGATCTAAATTTGGGCAGCCAAATGCAACCGGTATACTGATCTTTCCTGTCGAGTTAACAACAAGTTAGGGTGAAAAATTATTTGCTGAGATTCCAGGAAATTCAAAGTTCTGTGCAATCACTGCAAATGCTTTCCAATGAAAGTTTCTTTCCCTGGCCTCTGCTTAGGGTTACTTCAACAGAAAACAAAGCATAGAGATCGCACTGAGAACTAGTTGAGTGAGTTTCAGTTTCAAGCAGCTAGCATAAACCGTGTTTGATTTATAAGTCCAAATGCATACGTCCCTATAAGGAAAAGTGAAGTGAAACCTAAAAATTCAAAGTGTTCCTGCAAACGAACTTTTCAACCTAGAAGAACGACATTTGGGTAGCTACGTGCAACTGGTATACTCATCTTTCCTGACAAGGGTCATCAAGATCAGGTGAGTAAATATTTGCAGAGATTCCAGTTAACTTGGAGCTCTGTTGAAGCTCTGTAAATGCTTTCTAAGGAAAGCATATGTTCCTCGCCTCCACTTAGGACCACTTCAACAGGGAACAAAGCACAGAGAGTACACCAGGAACTAATTGAGTGAGTCAAGCTTCAAGCAGCTAGCACAAACAGTGTTTGATTTAGAGTTCCAAATGCATGTATTCCTATAGGTTAAAATGAAGAGAAACCAACCAAATGCAATGTCTTCCTGAAAGCACATGCTTCAACTTAGAAGAACGAAATTTTGGCAGGCAAATGCAACTGGTATACTCATCTTTCTTACCTAGGATCAACAAGATCAAGTGAAAAAATATTCGCTGAAATTCCAGTAAACTTGGGAGTTTTGTGGAAGCTCTGCAAACACTTACATAAGAAAGCGTATTTTCCTTGCCTCTGCTTGGGGATACTTCAGCGGGGGACAATGCATAGAGAGTGCACTGAGAACTAATTGAGTGAGCCAAGTTTCAAACAGGTATCACAAACTGTGTTTGATTTAGCATGCCAAATGCATGTATTCACATAGGGAAAAAAGAAGTTAAACCTAAAAATTCAAAGTGTTCCTGCAAAGGAACTCTTCAACATAAGATTACGAAATTTGGGCTGCCAAGTGCAACCCATATACTCATTTTTGCTGCCAAGTTTCAACAAGATCGGGTGAAAAAACATTTGCTGAGAGTCCAGTAAACTCTTGATTTCTGTGGATGCTCTACAAACACGTTCAAATGAAAGTCTATTTTTCTTTGCTCTGCTTAGGGGTACATAAACCGGTAACAAAGCGTAGAGAGCACAATGAGAATTCATTCAGTGAGTCAAGTTTCAAGCAGCTAGCACAAACCGTGTTTGATTTAGATTTTCAAAAGCATGTATCCCTAGTGGGGAAAATATAGTAAAACCTAAATGTTCAAAGTCATCCTGCAAAGGAATGCTTCAACCTAGCAGAACAAAATTTGTGCAGCCAAGCGCAACTGGTATACACCTTTTTCCTACCAAGAATCAACAAGATAGGGTGACAAAATATTTGCTAAAGTTTCCGTAATCTCTGAGGTTTTTGGAAGCTCGGTGAATACTTTCCAAAGAAAGTGTGTTTTCCTTGCCTCTGCTTAGGGCTACTTCAACAGGGAACAATGCATAGAGAGTGCACTGAGAACTAGTTGAATGAGTCAAGTTACAAGCACACAGCAAAAACCATGTTTGATTGAGAGTTCCATATGCATGTATCCCTATAGGGGAAAATGAAGTGAAACCTAAAATTTCAAAGTATTCCTGCAAACCAACTATTCAACCTAGAAGATCTAAATTTGGGCAGCCAAATGCAACCGGTATACTGATCTTTCCTGTCGAGTTAACAACAAGTTAGGGTGAAAAATTATTTGCTGAGATTCCAGGAAATTCAAAGTTCTGTGCAATCACTGCAAATGCTTTCCAATGAAAGTTTCTTTCCTGGCCTCTGCTTAGGGTTACTTCAACAGAAAACAAAGCATAGAGATCGCACTGAGAACTAGTTGAGTGAGTTTCAGTTTCAAGCAGCTAGCATAAACCGTGTTTGATTTATAAGTCCAAATGCATACGTCCCTATAAGGAAAAGTGAAGTGAAACCTAAAAATTCAAAGTGTTCCTGCAAACGAACTTTTCAACCTAGAAGAACGACATTTGGGTAGCTACGTGCAACTGGTATACTCATCTTTCCTGACAAGGGTCATCAAGATCAGGTGAGTAAATATTTGCAGAGATTCCAGTTAACTTGGAGCTCTGTTGAAGCTCTGTAAATGCTTTCTAAGGAAAGCATATGTTCCTCGCCTCCACTTAGGACCACTTCAACAGGGAACAAAGCACAGAGAGTACACCAGGAACTAATTGAGTGAGTCAAGCTTCAAGCAGCTAGCACAAACAGTGTTTGATTTAGAGTTAATGCATGTATTCCTATAGGTTAAAATGAAGAGAAACCAACCAAATGCAATGTCTTCCTGAAAGCACATGCTTCAACTTAGAAGAACGAAATTTTGGCAGGCAAATGCAACTGGTATACTCATCTTTCTTACCTAGGATCAACAAGATCAAGTGAAAAAATATTCGCTGAAATTCCAGTAAACTTGGGAGTTTTGTGGAAGCTCTGCAAACACTTACATAAGAAAGCGTATTTTCCTTGCCTCTGCTTGGGGATACTTCAGCGGGGGACAATGCATAGAGAGTGCACTGAGAACTAATTGAGTGAGCCAAGTTTCAAACAGGTATCACAAACTGTGTTTGATTTAGCATGCCAAATGCATGTATTCACATAGGGAAAAAAGAAGTTAAACCTAAAAATTCAAAGTGTTCCTGCAAAGGAACTCTTCAACATAAGATTACGAAATTTGGGCTGCCAAGTGCAACCCATATACTCATTTTTGCTGCCAAGTTTCAACAAGATCGGGTGAAAAAACATTTGCTGAGAGTCCAGTAAACTCTTGATTTCTGTGGATGCTCTACAAACACGTTCAAATGAAAGTCTATTTTTCTTTGCTCTGCTTAGGGGTACATAAACCGGTAACAAAGCGTAGAGAGCACAATGAGAATTCATTCAGTGAGTCAAGTTTCAAGCAGCTAGCACAAACCGTGTTTGATTTAGATTTTCAAAAGCATGTATCCCTAGTGGGGAAAATATAGTAAAACCTAAATGTTCAAAGTCATCCTGCAAAGGAATGCTTCAACCTAGCAGAACAAAATTTGTGCAGCCAAGCGCAACTGGTATACACCTTTTTCCTACCAAGTATCAACAAGATAGGGTGACAAAATATTTGCTGAGGTTTCCGTAATCTCTGAGTTTTTTGGAAGCTCGGTGAATACTTTCCAAAGAAAGTGTGTTTTCCTTGCCTCTGCTTAGGGCTACTTCAACAGGGAACAATGCATAGAGAGTGCACTGAGAACTAGTTGAATGAGTCAAGTACAAGCACACAGCAAAAACCGTGTTTGATTTAGAGTTCCATATGCATGTATCCCTATAGGGGAAAATGAAGTGAAACCTAAAATTTCAAAGTATTCATGCAAACCAACTATTCAACCTAGAAGATCTAAATTTGGGCAGCCAAATGCAACCGGTATACTTATCTTTCCTGTCGAGTTAACAACAAGTTAGGGTGAAAAAATATTTGCTGAGATTCCAGGAAACTCAAAGTTCTGTGGAATCACTGCAAATGCTTTCCAATGAAAGTTTCTTTCCCTGGCCACTGCTTAGGGTTACTTCAACAGAAAACAAAGCATAGAGATCGCACTGAGAACTAGTTGAGTGAGTTTCAGTTTCAAGCAGCTAGCATAAACCATGTTTGATTTATAAGTCCAAATGCATATGTCCCTATAAGGAAAAGTGAAGTGAAACCTAAAAATTCAAAGTGTTCCTGCAAACGAACTTTTCAACCTAGAAGAACGACATTTGGGTAGCTAAGTGCAACTGGTATACTCATCTTTCCTGACAAGTGTCATCAAGATCAGGTGAGTAAATATTTTCAGAGATTCCAGTTCACTTGGAGCTCTGTTGAAGCTCTGTAAATGCTTTCTAAGGAAAGCGTATGTTCCTCGCCTCCACTTAGGACCACTTCAACAGGGAACAAAGCACAGAGAGTACACCAGGAACTAATTGAGTGATTCAAGCTTCAAGCAGCTAGCACAAACAGTGTTTGATTTAGATTTTCAAAAGCATGTATCCCTAGAGGGGAAAATGTAGTAAAACCTAAATGTTCAAAGTCATCCTGCAAAGGAATGCTTCAACCTAGCAGAAAAAAAATTTGTGCAGCCAAGCGCAACTGGTATACACCTTTTTCCTACCAAGTATCAACAAGATAGGGTGACAAAATATTTGCTGAGGTTTCCGTAATCTCTGAGTTTTTTGGAAGCTCGGTGAATACTTTCCAAAGAAAGTGTGTTTTCCTTGCCTCTGCTTAGGGCTACTTCAACAGGGAACAATGCATAGAGAGTGCACTGAGAACTAGTTGAATGAGTCAAGTTACAAGCACACAGCAAAAACCGTGTTTGATTTAGAGTTCCATATGCATGTATCCCTATAGGGGAAAATGAAGTGAAACCTAAAATTTCAAAGTATTCCTGCAAACCAACTATTCAACCTAGAAGATCTAAATTTGGGCAGCCAAATGCAACCGGTATACTTATCTTTCCTGTCGAGTTAACAACAAGTTAGGGTGAAAAAATATTTGCTGAGATTCCAGGAAACTCAAAGTTCTGTGCAATCACTGCAAATGCTTTCCAATGAAAGTTTCTTTCCCTGGCCTCTGCTTAGGGTTACTTCAACAGAAAACAAAGCATAGAGATCGCACTGAGAACTAGTTGAGTGAGTTTCAGTTTCAAGCAGCTAGCATAAACCGTGTTTGATTTATAAGTCCAAATGCATATGTCCCTATAAGGAAAAGTGAAGTGAAACCTAAAAATTCAAAGTGTTCCTGCAAACGAACTTTTCAACCTAGAAGAACGACATTTGGGTAGCTACGTTCAACTGGTATACTCATCTTTCCTGACAAGGGTCATCAAGATCAGGTGAGTAAATATTTGCAGAGATTCCAGTTCACTTGGAGCTCTGTTGAAGCTCTGTAAATGCTTTCTAAGGAAAGCGTATGTTCCTCGCCTCCACTTAGGACCACTTCAACAGGGAACAAAGCACAGAGAGTACACCAGGAACTAATTGAGTGATTCAAGCTTCAAGCAGCTAGCACAAACAGTGTTTGATTTAGATTTTCAAAAGCATGTATCCCTAGAGGGGAAAATGTAGTAAAACCTAAATGTTCAAAGTCATCCTGCAAAGGAATGCTTCAACCTAGCAGAAAAAAATTTGTGCAGCCAAGCGCAACTGGTATACACCTTTTTCCTACCAAGTATCAACAAGATAGGGTGACAAAATATTTGCTGAGGTTTCCGTAATCTCTGAGTTTTTTGGAAGCTCGGTGAATACTTTCCAAAGAAAGTGTGTTTTCCTTGCCTCTGCTTAGGTCTACTTCAACAGGGAACAATGCATAGAGAGTGCACTGAGAACTAGTTGAATGAGTCAAGTTACAAGCACACAGCAAAAAC
>NW_027288049.1:0-23056 GCF_047511675.1 Marmota flaviventris
TTTCTGCCTCCGCTCCCTCTCTCCCCACCTCTCTTTCTCCAGAGCTTTCTTTCTAAATGAGACTTCATTGGAATACCAGGTTCATTTTCAATCACAAATGATCCCGGGTTTGTATCCAAGGGAAAAACTGGGTGTGTCTCAGAGGAACGTCTCTAAGTAGAACAACTTAGAAAAGTAACCGCACTTGAGTCCTGCCCAGGAAGCCAGGTGTGCAGCAGGGGTGCCTGATGTCCAGGTCCCCTTTTCTCATTTCTGTGCAGGAGTAACTGGAGAAGCATGCTGAACAGGGTCAGACATGGACATATGATTTTGTCAAGAAAGACCACTAGGGTCATTGGTGAGGAATAAAAAATGTTCCCTTATTGATCACCATATTTAGTCAGACTGGAATCTGGAAGTGGATTTGTTCTGGTTTTCTCTGTGAAGACTGGGGGAACATAAATTACACCACCAGGCCTCAAAGGGATGACATATTTACTTTCCATCTAAACAACAACAAAAGACAGACCCAGAGTAGGGCAGAACCGCCTTCACAAAGCAGCCTGGGCAAATTCCCATGATGTCAGACCATTAGAGAGTTTCTAGGGGCAACAACCCCATAACTGGCCCTGCCACGGAACAGCGTCAAAAGTTCAGGAGGATGCAAAGGCTCTGAGTGGGGGGCGTGGACAGGAGGGTCCAAAACTAACAAACAGGGGGACTCTCTCGACTCTTTGAGGTTAGCTCTCCGAGAGTAAAGATATTTCTGAGGTTGGGTGTTACTGAGAGCACTAACAATTTGGTCTTTGCTCCCAGCTCTGTAAAAGGAGCAGACTGCTCACTAACCACTCCTGTTTCATTTTCTGAGTTAAAAAAAAAAAAAAATGACCCAGATGAAGGAAGTTAACAATAAGAATGTTAATCTTAAAGTTAACAATCGGAATGTCCGAAAAGCTGACCATTTTACAGGCTCATGCAATGCGTTATTTGAACTTTCAACGCCCATTTAGATTAGTACACAGGCTTGGTTTGGGAGCTAAAAGGACCTACTGTCCGCCAGCTGCATTACAGTACCTTTTGAAGTCTGTCTCATTATTCCTTTCTGGTTCTTTCGGAAGTTCTGCCAGAAATACTTATTCTTCTTCTTCCAATCTCCTTTTCCTTTAAAACAAGAAAAATGGAAGAAAAGGCACAGTAATAAATTCATTGATAGCAGAAGTAGCCTCTTCCTTGTCATTTCAAAGCTTCCAAGAAAAGAGTTTTTTTCTTTCAGTTTGTGAATGACTGGGAAATGCTTATAAAGTTGTTTAAAAGAAATGCAAATTTCCTAGTAGCAAGAAATAGGGTAGGGTGAAGATGAGAAATAAAGAAACATCAAAAGGGCGGCAAAATGTGCATTCTTGTACCCGCTTTGATGTTTGTTTAACTAGTCTGCCTCATTCTGCCTTGTCTGTGGTTCCTTCGGTCTTAGCCACAATTATTTCCACTATACCACAAATAGGACACTCTAAGAAGTTGACTTTCTGTTGTTGTTATTTCTGTCGTTGATCTACACTTGTTTAACTTCTGTTATTCCAGATCGAATGAAGAGAACCGAATAGAATGGTTGCTAGTCCTGGGCTCAAGGGTCACTAGAGCTGGTTCTGGGGGCTTCAGTGTGGCTGTGCAGGGGCGGGGGAGGGGGACTCACAGACACCGACCCACACTGTTTCTCTGTGGTGTGTAGTTTCTCTGCGTCTAGCTATGGCATGGGTGGGGCATGATTCCCACCTCTCTGGCATTCAGGCCACTTGGCAACCTACCTACAGATTAGCCAGGGCACAGTGACAAGAAAAACACATTGCAATCCTGCTGTGACACCTCCCAGCTGGTCTCCCTCTAAATTCCCACCCTTCCCAGACTATTTTGGGTGACTTATAAGTGAAAACAAATTCCTTGCCACAGATAGACACTTTTAATACTTGGTAGGGTCCTGATCATCAATCCTATGAAACACTTTTTAAAAGTAAAGGGAAGCTGGGGGCAGAGGTGCCTGCCTATAATCCCAGAAACTTGGGAGGCTGAGGCAGGTGGATTACAAGTTCAAGACCAGCCTCAGCAACTATGTCAGGCCCTAAGCAACTCAGCAAGACCCGGTCTCAAAATAAACAATAAAAAGAGCTGAGGAGGAGGTTCAGTGGTTAGGCGTCCCTGGGTTCAATCCCTGGTATTAAAAAATAAAACAAAAAAACAAGGAAATAAGATGAATAGGTAGAGCGGCCCTATATTCTATAAAAATAAGAGGCAGTGGCAGCAGTGATATCTGACATTGTGCTGATGTGGCAAACTCGGGAGCATCAGCTCCGTCACCGTTTGGTGCCTGTCTGGTTGCTCTGTGGCCACTGGAAAAAGGACAAAGTGGTGGGTTTGCACAGTCTAGACTGGTGGTTCCCAGCAAAGCGATGCTTGGAGCAAACGTGTGGGAAACTCGTCCATGGTGCTCCCAGGCTTGCAGGGTGTCATTTTTCAAGACAGGGGCCCTCATTTAAGTTCGGACAACCCCAGAGCCATGGGAATGAAACCGGAGTCCTTCAGCCCTAGATGGCCTCTGCATGCAGACCTTAAAGGCACGTTTCAGGGTCCCTGCTGCCCTTGGGCAACACACTAAAGCAAGTGTAGCAACGAAGGGTTAAAGCAGAGTGACTGTCACTTATTCAAGCCTTTCTCAGGCAACTTGAGAATATAATGCATTTCTTTGAGCTATATTCCCCACTTCTTCTATTCTCATGTTTCTGAAATAGAGATACATCTCCAAAAAAAAAAAAAAAAAGAATATTAGTTTATGTTTATTCAGCAATTGCTATATCCGGGCACTTTGCAATCTAATGAGTGCATCTTGTTTAAGACTCTCTTACAGGATGCATCATGTTATCATTCCCACTGAGGAGAAAACTGAGGCCTGGGAGGTGGGGGTTACAAGGCCTAGTTGACAAGAGTTGTGACTCAAATCCAGCAGCACGATTTGAGCACTTAGGTCACTCTTAGCCACCTACCCTCCAGCCCTGACAAAAATCAAAAGTGGGTTTTATAATTTAGAATATATAAAATACCTAATGCCTTAAATGCATACTTCTGGGTCCAAAAATTATAAATTGAAGAATTTACCCTAAAGACATTATCAAGGATAGAGATTCAAGGAATTTTATAGCAGCATCATTTGTCTGTGTCAGAGAAAAAAGCGGAAACAACTTAAATGTCCAGCAAAGAAGAGAATGGTTATTTAACTATGACATATCCAATACCATGCAGACTTATAACTTTTACTGCAAAGACTATTCAAAGGGGGCGTGCTCATAACTTTCAGTTTTTCAAATTCTAAACCAGTATTCAAATATGATCCCACTTGTTTAAAAAAAAAAAAAACTCTACACAATGGAAGAAGGTGGGGAGGGAAAGAGGGAGAGGGAGAAGAGGAGAAGAGAAGAAAGAGAAGAGACAGAGGAAGAAAAAGGTTGTCTATCAAAATCTTAACTGTTTACTTTTGGGTAGAAGGATTCTTTGTGGTTTCTATAGTTTCACAAGTCTTTATTTTCTATAAAATATGAAAATAAAATAATTAAATATTTAAACCAAGAAAAATGGTACTGACCTACAGAGCCGTCTTCTGAGTTTGATTTATGAAGAGGGTGCCTGAAAGAGAAAGACAAATCAGATTACCAAGGAGCACTGCTTTGAGAAGCAAACTAAGGACCCTCCTAGCTAGTGGAACCCAGCACCCACATCACCCAACACAGCCAGGAACACTTGTGTGGTTTAAGTATGAGGTAGTCCCCAAAAGCTCGTGGGTCAGACAATGCAAGAAGGTTTAGAGGTGAAATGTCTGGGCTCTGAGAGCCTTAACCCAATCAGTGAATGAATCCCTTGATAGGGATTAACTGGGTGGTAACAGAAGGTAGGTAGAGTGTGGCTAGAGGGGGTGGGTTCTGGGGGCCTATCTTTGGGGTATGTATTTTATATATGGCAAGTGGAGTTTCTCTCTCTCTCTCTCTCTCTGCTTCTTGGTGGCCATATTCCCAGCTGCTTTCTTCTGCCACACTATTCCACCATGATGTTTGACTCACCTTGAGCCCCAAAGAATGGATTTGGTTATCTAAGGACTGAGACCTCTGAAACTGTGAATATTTCCTTCTCTAATTGTCTCATCAGGTCTTTTGATCACAGCAGTGAAAGAGCTGACTAAAACCACATTCTGAAAGGATCTTTACCACTCGCCTTTCCCACCCATCTGCTGGATTCCTAGGAACAGATTCCAGTACCATTTGCCATCATTTATTAAAGACTCACTCCAGAACAAGGCCTAGAGTAAATGAAGAGGACAGACCCCACTAGAAGATCAATGAAGTCTCCTCCAATGCTGCGAACTATTAACTACAAGTCATGTCACTGCCACTGGGACTTCTCTTGGGCCCGTGGAAAAGAAAAAAGCACATAATCATGAAACTGTCAACTCAGCACCACATGGGCCGCCTGGTCCATCAGGTGAGTGAAGTGGAAGGAAAGCTACGGGGTGGGGTGGGAGGAGGGTGAGGAGATCATCAATGGGAGACGGATGCCAGACAGAGGAGGCAGCCAGCACAGAGCTCCTCCAGTCGGTGGCTGCCAACTGGCAACTGCAATATCCATCTTGCCAGATCTTCCAAGTTCAAAAGACAAGCCAGAAACCTGCATTTTTAGATGAGAGAGCCACATTTTTAAGTGATAGCAAATATTTCAATGTTTCTAGAAAATGGGTCCAATTAAGCAACACATGTCTGGGCACCAGATTTGGCCCCATGCGCTATCCTACAGCCTGACTGCCAGTTTGTGACGGCTGACATGGGTGAACCCAAATGACCCGAAAAGCACACACAACCTAACACCAGTGGAGTAAGCATTTCTCTAGAAAATACTTAAATACCAATTTTAAGCAGGAAGGCAGGAAAGCAAAGAAAGTTAAGATTAATTGTCTCAAAAAGCGAAGAGTAGAAATTGGAGCAGAATCTTTCATTTGGTGAGTCCAAAGGCCCAAGAGCAAGTTCAGAGTCCATGGGTTTGATGAGAAGAAAATTTTGAAAGAAAGAAGAAGTTTAGCACTCAAGGGACTCACACCTGAATCTGCACTGCAAGTTCACTGCCAGAAAGGAACATGAAGTGGTGTCTAACAAAACAGTGTAGTTAGAGTGCAAAGGCTTCATTCAGAAGACGAGTCTGGAAACCTGTTACACTGAGAAAATTAGAGGAAGAGAAGCAGAACATCCAGATTACCTCTCAGGGACCTGCCTCTCAGGTATAAGGAGTGTAAGGTGACCACAGAAGGGGAGAGGAGCTTTTCTTGTTCAGGGCCACCTGTAATGCTCCACCATTTCTAATGCAGCCCACTATGCAGGCTGATGGCTGGGGGTGTAAGTCTGCAAACATCACCCTGCTCCAGTCTGCGAGAACAGAAATGTTCTTGACCAGCACAAAAATCTGAAGATGTCTACCGTGAACTAGATGAGAGTAGGAGCTGAGAAGGGACAGGGGAGAAGCATCTGCAGGGGAGAAGCACTACTCTTCTTCTAATTTTCTCAGTGCTTCACTTACAAGAGTAAGTCTGAATTCTAGCTATTTCCCCTTATTACCATGCAGCCAACACAGAAAATATAATGGAAACCTACTTTGTTGTCAAATTGTGCCAAAATGTAGCTCATAAAGTCTACTTTTGTTCCTTCTATCCTGGCAAAAATGAAATGCCATAAACATACAGAGGCTTTTAAGAGGTTGCCATTTCAAATTTTAAATCATTCAGCCAAAATGGATTGAATGATATCACAAGTAAGGTGCATGGGTGCCTATGAAGAAATGGACTCCCAAGCTAGGGAGGGGGGTGGACATGAACAAAGATGCACATGAAGGAAGAGAAGAAGGGGAAGTAGGAGGGGGGACAAGGAGGGAAAAGAGGGGAAGAGGGAGGAGGAGGAGGATGCCCCATGTTCAAGGTACGAAAGGCAGCTAAGACTAAGAAGGCCAATTGGTTGGGGACTAAGGAAAGAAATTTCAAAGAAAAATGTTTAAACTCTTTGGACTCATATGTCAAAAAATTAAAAATTACTCTAGCATTTTGAAACATGGTCACATGTATCAGTCCCCCTTTTTTCAATGGGCCATAATCATCAGTCAGTTTAAATGACCACTTAAAACAAAGGATGCCAAACATCTATATTTATGCTTATTCTGAGGACTAGGAAAGTACTGACCTAATTGATAAGGACCAAGTATATCAAATTCCCCAGATCTAGATAAAACTAGCTAACTATGTAATACATTAGAAATATGTACAAACTTCTTTTTTTTTTTGATACAAACCTTTTCATGGGAAAATAGTCTACAGAAACACTACTTTCCTTAAGCCCTTTGCTGATTTAGAATAATAAATCTTATCAAGTTGTCAGAAACTTTCCCAGTCACTTAATGTAAATCCCAATTTGACAGAAAACTCTGGTTTCTAGAAGTTAAGGAAGTGACTCATGGAGACTGGGGATGTGGCTCAGTGGCAGAACACTTGCCTGGCATGCATGAGGCCCTGGGTTTGATCCCCAGCCCCAAAAAGAAAAGGAAAGAAGGAAAGAGGCTGAGTGTGGTGGTGCACATCTTTAATCCCAGCAGCTTGAGGGTCGAGGCAGAAGAATTGTGAGTTCAAAGCCTGCCTCAGCAATTTAGCAAGGCCCTAAGCAACCAGTGAACACCTGTCTCTAACTAAAATACAAAAAGGACTGAGGATGTGGCTCAGTGGTTAAGCGTCTCTGGATTCAATCACTGGTACCAAAAAGAAAAAAAGAAAAGAAAACAGAAAAAACAAAACAACCCCCCCCCCACCCCGCCCAGGACATGACCCAAGGTCCATGGTACTTGGCAGTCACCAGGAATTGTGTCAAGGAAACCTACTGCAGTCCTATTGTAGAAACCTATCCAGTCCTTTTTCTGAATAAAATGTATTTAAAATTATCTCAATTCTTTGCTTAAAAAAATAAAATGTTCATCTCTGTTTTTCCAACCCATTTTTCACTATTTCTGCCAGACACCATAAAATATGTTAAAACTTATGCTTCGGGGCTGGGGATGTGGCTCAAGCAGTAGCACGCTTGCCTGGCATGCGCACGGCGCTGGGTTCGATCCTCAGCACCACATACAAATAAAGATGTTGTGTCAGCCAAAAACTAAAAAATAAATATTAAAAGATTCTCTCTCTCTTTCTTAAAAAAAAAAAAAAAAAAAAAAAACACAAAAACTTATGCTGCAAAAAGCTCTCACTACTATACAGCTATAACAAAATACAACAGTATCTTTCTCTCTAAAATGCTGATTTACAATGTTTTATTATTTTTATTTACTTTCTTTAAATTATGATGCATTTTGAATAATTTTATCTTCAGGTTTGGTCTTGTCCACATCGCTTGCGTTTCCCAAGAACACCAGCAGATGGCACCGTAGTGTCTTTATTAGTGTTTCAGTTGGTGAGTGGAATTTTGTTTTTAAAATTTCACAACTTCCACAACCTACATACTGGTCAGAGAATAACAAGCTAATGTTTCCTAAGTGTGAAGCTCCTCAACTCATCCATTTTCAAAGGAGAAAAATGACACTGTATGAATTTTTACACAGTAAATTCTAACTGTAAACAGAAGCTGGCAGAGAAGGGATCCAAAATGCCAGCTCCTTTCTCCTTGACACTGATTATAAAATTCATCCAGCAGGAGCCAAAATCAATGATGTAACCAAGGTTTCAAACTTGGGTGATGGCAGGTAGAAGAAGTCATTTACTGATTTCCCAGTGGAAGAAATTAATGCTTAGATGTCAGCTCCAAAGAGGCCTCCTGGCAGAACATCCTTCTTCCAGTCAGATGCTGAGCCTCAGCATAGCAGGCACTGGAGGATGGTTTGTGGGCTTTTTGGATCAATCCCTTTCATTGTTAATGGAGTGAAAAGGATGAGAACTTCAGTAGGGTTTCAATAACCAGGAAACAATAATTAACATTCTGTTGCACTTTGAAAACCTATGTAAGTATTTGACAATCATTAAGTATTGCATTTAAAGTCTCAGAACTGAGCCTTTAGCAAATCCCTTCTCACCAGTAACTACTATTAGAACCCCAAACTGCTGAAGTGTGACTATTTTTTGTAAAGACATCTCAATTACTTGAGATGTTTCTGAAGGCAAAATTCACTTAAGAAAATTCCTTAATTAAGGAATTGTTAATTAGATCAAAAAATCAACTGAAAGGCCAGCATCCTCAGAACTTCTGTGATGGTTTGGATTTGAGGTATCCTCCAGAAAGCTCCTGTAACAATGCAGGAATGTTCTGAAGTGAAATGACGAGATTATGAAAGCTGTAATGTCATCAATGGATTAATCCATTTGACAGATCCAACTGGATTACTAAGTGGTAACTGTAGGCAGGTGGGGGCGTGGCTGGAGGAACTAGGTCACTGGGGGTGTGCCCTCGGAGATTATACGTCTTGTCCTGACTCCTCTCTCTGCTTCCTGGCCACCATGAGTGAAGCAGATTTCCTCCACCACATCTCACATCCGATGACCCAGAGCAGTGGAGTCTGCTGATCATAAAACAGTGGGCTCAAAATAAAAGTTTTCCTCCTCTGAATTGTTCTTGTCAGGTATTTTAGTCACAGTGATGAAGAAAAGACCAACATATCACTTCAATCTTTAACAGTTTCTTTGTCAGATTGCTTTGTTCAGTCATTTTCATGATTTCATCCAATAAAGATTAATTCACCTCCCAGTGTGTGTGGGCATCCTCTGAAGCACTGAGAACATAGCAGTAAACAAGATAGGTAAGAGTGGTGCCCTGGAGCCTGGATGAGAGACAGGAGGAGGACTGCAGAGTCAAGGAGTGGGGAGAAGAATGGGTGGGATGGACAAAGAAGTCCTCCCTGAAGAGGTGGCTGTTGAGCAGAGGCCCAGGGGATGGAGTGGCCTGGGGAAGGCCGGTGGGTAACCGCAGGAGAGGAAACCAAGAGGTCTGCTCTGGACATGTGAAGTTACAGTGCTTGGTAAACCTCCCTGTGGAGATACGAAAGGAATAATGGGCTGAGAGTCTAGAGCTGGAGGTAAGAAACTGGAAGCCACTCAAATATTTAAAGTGATGAAGCCAACTGAAGAGAAGCATGATGGAAACCAAGTCTGGGGCAGCCCAGCTCTTAGGAGTCTGAAAGAGAAGGCCAGGCCAGGTAAGGAGACCTGGGGAGAGTGGCCCACGAGGAGAGGGAAGATCAGGAGTGTGCTTTCCCCTTCTCTGGATGGAATAATCTTCAACTTGATTTTACAAAAAGTTCTATTGCTGTCCTAAACTCACCATGCAGGCTCCACCCAGGTTGCTGGTTTCTTTTCTACTGATTTCTGTTGCTTTAGAGCAGAGATCCTCATAAAACCAGAGAGAGGAACAATCACAGGTCAAACGAAATTCTTTACACTCATATGAAATGTCATCTCCAAACTCAATGCTGTTATGGATCCTCCAACGACAGAGTGGGATTATCACTGAGTAATGGCCTATCTGGAGTCACAGAGCTGGGTGGGGGCATAATGACCCCCTCTCTTGTCCGTGCCAAGCTCTTTCTCACTCATACAATAGATCTCACATTGCATGCCCTCACACACGCCCCTTTTCTGATTTCTGGGATGGACTGAAAGGGCACACAGTACATATTGGCCCTGCTCTTGTGTCAATTACTAGAAGAATGCTCAGAAGAACTCACTGAGATAAAACATTTTCAACACCAAATCTGAACACGTCTGTGGATTTATTCTAACTAAGCACCTTGAGAATACTTCTCAGGAGTTGGTTGTATTGCTTTTGCATGATCCTCTGGTCTGCCTGTGGAAGGAAAGGAGGAGGCCAAAACAAAAACAAAACAAAAAGAGAACGCTCATTCTTCTTCTTATGTCTATTTAAATAAAAATAGTCTAAAGTGCATCCAGCCAAAGACAGACAACTCTATCTCGTTTTCCCACATGGAGCCTGGCACACCAGAGAGTGCAATGAATGCCCAAGCGGAAAGAAATTTCTAAAACAGACTTCACATTTGGGCTTTGATGGGTTGTTCAAAAACTTTACTCTCTCTCTCTCTCTCTCTCTCTCTCTCTCTCTCTCTCTCTATATATATATATATATATATATATATATATATATATATATAAAAGCAAACTAAATAAATATATAAAATAAGAAAAGCAGTTATAAGCTCATTTCTAAGCAAGGAACATATGTTAAATGTTACTGGAAAACCTAAACTTAAAGGGATTTTTATGATTCCATAATCTTGAGTCTCAGGAAATAAACTTCTCGATTAGTTTATTTCCTGTGAATTTTGAATCAGGGCTCTTGCTATGTCTGGCCCTTTTCCTACACCAGCCCACCTGCCAAGCAGCCCCAAAGCCAGTAGCTCTTCCTCAAGATGTAGGGGACGTTCTCCGTGCTCCCCAATTGTGCACAGGCAAGGGGAGGTGTGAGAAGGTAAAAAGGTGGAGGGGACTGTAAGAAGATAATATTTTCTTTTTTGTGTTCTATGTAAGTATGAGCATGCATATTCATATTTTGCTTATTAAGTGACAAATGATCTTAAGTAAAATATTCCTTAATTTGATATCATCCTTGGATTATTAAAGATATCTTCATCATTGGGCTGGGGATGTGGCTCAAGCGGTAGCACGCTCGCCTGGCATGCATGCGGCCCGGGTTCGATCCTCAGCACCACATACAAACAAAGATGTTGTGTCCGCCGATAACTAAAAATAAATATTAAAAAATTCTCTCTGTCTCTCTCTCTCTCTCTCTCTCTCTCAAAAAAAAAAAAAGATATCTTCATCATATGGTCTGATTTCTTCTACTTTAGAAATAAACATGAAATGAAATTCAGTTAATGCTTTTCTTCCATCTGCCATAAATATTCAAAGGTCACCCTTTCCTTAGCTGCAGGGCTAGGACTCAGGTGATGTAAGAAAGATATGAGGTCCCAGGCCATATGAGGTGTCACTCTCAGGGTCAGGTAGGTACAAGAATAAGTGCTTCCTTCAATTCTGTGCCCTTAGTACCTCTCTTACTTTACCCCAGATCTGGCCTTGCATGGCCAAAAGGAGTTGGGTTTCATGTCCGTGACATAATTCAGTTTGCAAATTCACTGGCTGAGAATGAAAGTAATTCTAGTGCCAAAATCTGGCATATTGTGAGAACTCCATGAATATTTAGTATCAATGAAACACTGGTGACATTTTGTCAACCCGGTCAAAGCACTCTCGAGATATGCAGGCTTTTTCTTTCATTTCACGCTCTATTCCCAGTCAAGGCTTTCTGGCTTTTGCTTACAAGGTCGCCTTCATAAAACATCAACACAGGTGTCTGCAGTCCCAAACCTAAGGGCATGGCCCTGCCCAGCCCAGGCCAAGAGCCCATACACTCTGAAGTCAAGTAGACCTGGGGGAAAGGCCAGTATTGCCATATCTAAGCCTTGGGCCTCTGAATGTGTAGAAGAGATGGCAAAACTGGACCTGCTTACTGGACTGTGCATTGGGGAATGTAAAGAGCCCAACAGTGCCGAGTACTTGGTAAACATCACCTCTCTATAGGACTCCCTCATTTCACAAAGCATTACCACCACACCTCTCCTACCTTACACTCTAACTACTTCCAAACCACTGAGGATTCACCTTTAGAATTTTAACATTAATTTCTCTCAAATAATGTAGATTGCTATGATGATTTTCCTCCCTCTTCTCAAAGTTTTTACCAACAATTCATGCTTTATGTAGCATTACCAAAAAAGAAAAAAATACACACAATGACTGCACAAGATGTCAATAGGTCTTTATCCAATCTATTTTCAGCATATTATTACTTCCATTTGCTTCTCTCCTTTTGTCTTCCTTAAGCAGTATTTAGTTTAATATAACACAGTATATTTAGTTTAGCACAGTATATGATGATTTCTTTTAATTGATGCTGAGTGGTTTTTCAATACAGACACTTCTTGTGGGGAATGGCTTGGGTCTATCAATTATGTAAAATTAACTGTCCAAAAGAAATGGGAGGTTTTTCAGGAATTGAAAGTGTATATATCCTCTCAAAACTATAATATTACCCCAAAATTCTGGTTTGTAGATGGCTTTTATCATATGGTATGAATTCTTGCATTTGAACAATGCTAAAAAGACACTGAGAAGTTTGAAATAGTCATCAATTTTGGCATTTTAAACTTTTTTATCCTATCCTCATTTAATATCTTTGGTTTAAAATCACTATCAAAACCACATTGGGTCAGCCTACTCCTTACATATAAGTTATGTCAAAAAGGCATCTTGCTGGGGGGGGGAAAAAAAAAAAGGAGGAGAATGGTACTGCCAATTTCGAAGTGCACCTGTCAGGCTGACAACAATCATCTTTGCTCTCCTCACCCCTGCTAATTGTAGTGACATAGGGAAATGCCAGGAAACTAAACATGATCTTGCCTCTGCAAACCCAGTCAGTCCCCTTTTGGTTTGTATTTGGTAGAGATCAATGGCAGCAGACTGGTATCTATACATGAATAATGTCTCAAATGTTGGCACAAGGCCTGCCCCCCGGGAAGTGGCACAGCACAGGTATGGCTCAGAATATGAGTTCTGAAACTCAAAAATCTTAACACCAAAAAAACCCCCCAAGTAACCCAATCAATAAATAGGCCAAGGAACTGGACAGACACTTCTCAGAAGATGATATACAATCAATCAACGAATATATGAAAAAATGTTCAATATTTCCAGCAATTAGAAAAATGCAAATCAAAACCACTCTAAGATTTCATCTCACCCCACTCAGAATGGCAATTATTAAGAATAACAACAATAAGTGTTGGCGAGGATGTGGGGGAAAAGGCATGCTCACACATTGCTGGTGGGCCTGCAAATTGGTGCAGCCAATATGGAAAGCAGTATGGAGATTCCTTGGAAAACTGGGAATGGAACCACCATTTGACCCAGGCGGCTATTCCACTCCCCAGCTTATACCCAAAGGACTTAAAATCAGTATACTACTATGAAACATCAATGTTTATAGCAGCACAATTCACAATAACTAAATTGTGGAACCAACCTAGATACCCTGCAGTAGATGAATGGATAAAAAAAAAATGTGGTATATATACCATGGAATATTACTCAGCATTAAAAGAGAATAAAATCTTGGCATTTGCAAGTAAATGGATAGAGTTGAGAATATAATGCTAAGTGAAGTAAGCCAATCCCAAAAAACCAAATGCCGAAATGTTTTCTCTGATATAAGGAGGCTGATTCATAATGGGGATGGGGGGCGGGGCAGCATGGGAGGAATAGACAAACTGTAGATAGGGCAAAGGGAAAGGAGGAGAAAGGAAGGAGCATGGGGGTAGGAAAGACAGTGGAGTGAGATGGACATCATTACCCTAGGTACATGTATGAAGACACGAATGGTGTGACTCTACTTTGTATACAACCACATATATGAAAAATTGTGCTCTATATATGTAATATGAATTGAAACACATTCTGCTGTCATATGTAACAAATTAGAATAAATTAAATTTGAAAAAATTAATTAAATTAAAAAGAATGTGGGTTCTACAGGCCAAATGCTAGTGTTCAAAGCCAGGCCCTACCCCTTACTGATTAGTAACTGTGGGCAAGTTACTTAGGCCCACTGGATCCCAGTTTACTGATATGCAAAATAGAGACAATGTTATCTATGGCACAGTTTTCCAGAGGTTTCTGTGAGTTCTGACTTGCACTGTACTCAGAACATCCTTGCACATGCTAAGCACTAAAAATAAATAAAACAAGATAAAATAAAGTATGTTCTTATTACTGGCCTTTTCTTTCAACCAGCTCTACCAGGAGTCAAACTCTAACTCCTTCTCAAAATGTACTTCAGCTTCTCAGCATGCGAGGGTTGGTTTTCTGGCTCCTAACGGGTGGCCAACAAGCCCTCTGAGCCAAAACAGGGCTCCAACCCTACTGAATCTGAAAATCCTCACAAAGGTGCTCTGAAAGAGGGCTGTGTCCTTCTATTCACCAGTTGATAACTTGTCCTGAAACTTAATGATGTAGGTTACTGGCAGAAATTGAAGTTTCATGTCTGAGAAGCAGCCAAGTGCAATCCCCCCACAGTAGAGACCGTGGCCTGGTTATTTCTGGGCCATGGCCTCACTTAGGCCAGGACTACAGGAGTGTAAGAAGGGAGAGAGGAACATGTCCGCAGATGTGGGTCCTGGGGAGGAGAAGCAAACTGGGACAGTCATTGTCTCAGTCGGTCATCCTTTGAAGTTTCCAAAGACCTCTTGGGAATCTTCTCTTGTCCATGTGGGCCCTACCTTCCACATGTGGCCTCATGGGTCTGGACTGAACCAGATGTTGATATAAAATTGCAGTATGGATGCCAGCTTTTGATGCCAATTACACTACTGATGGTAATAGCATGTGTCCCAGCACTGAGAAAGTCTAAAGACCTTCCCAACCCCTTCTTCAGAACACCCCCATGACATACTAGAGGGCCCACAGTATCTTCAGGAAGGCAATATATACAAGAATCAGTAACTGATCAGTCTCATATAAGAATGAGCAATGATAACTTATTATCTGCTTGGTAGAAGTAATGAACTTCTATGCAGTGGGAACTGTACACCACATGGTCCACACCGTCCAGGAGATTACCTTTCATCAGGTGGACTTTCATGACAAGCTCCAAGGCTAGAACCACAGAGCCAGCTGTCTCCTATCTCAATACCTATCTTTCTTTCTGACAGCACCCAGATTTCATTTGGGGTGGCAGTGTGCCCTGTTAAAGTACTCATTTCCCCAGACTCTCTTGCATCTAGGAGAGGCTACCTGTCAGGCTCTGGCAAAGAAGAAATACTAGAACTTTCTAGTGGGGTGTTTCTGAGAAAGTTAGTGCTTCCATGATGAAAAGGTCTGACTGACTATACACATCCTTTGTCCTTTGCTCATCTTCTTCGTTCTACCAGAACCATGGACAGGATACCCAAGCAGTCATCATCTTATCATAAGGAAAGTCACATGCTAAGGATGGTGCAGTGGGAGAGGGGATGATTCTTTGGCCGACAGCACCAGCCTTGGGACCCCTGACTCTAGTCTCCTTGCTATTTGAGAACATGCCCCCATTTGTCTAAATGCTGAAGTCAAGTATCAGTTGTATGCAAGAAACCCCATGACCCTGATTAAGAGACTGAGGCTCTAAGTGTTTTATCTGGAGTCACACAATCAGCATAGTAGTCATCTCTTTACCTGTGATTTCTGTTTTTCACAGTTTCATTTACCCATGGCTAACTGTAGTTCAAAAATATTAAATGGAAAATTCTAGAAATAAACAATTTAGGCTGGGAATGTAGCTCCGTGGTAAAGTGCTTACTGAGCATGCTCAAGGCTCTGGATTCAATTCCCAACACCACAAAAGCAGCCTTTTATTACAGCATATCGGTACGACTGATATATTTGTTAATAGTTATTATGGTTAATCTCTTCTTCCTGTGTCTAATTTATAAACTGAACTTTATCATAAGTATTTATGTATAAAAAAAATCATACTACATATAGGGTTGAGTACTCTGTGGTTTCAGGCATCAACAGAATGTCTTAGAATATGTCTCCCCCGGAGAAGAGGGGGCTATCGTAGCTGGAAGTCACAGAGCTGGGGCTTTAACTCAGCTCTTCAGACACATAACACAGTGTTTTTCCCAGTAAAATCTGGGCTCTGTGAAGACAAGGGCCTCACCAGCCAGGTAAAATTGTGAGCCCGAAGCTAAAACACTGCATATTTTCTCTAATTACTAGTGTGAAAGTACAATTCAGGTTTGTAGCTTGGCTGCTGGAGTCTGCAGCCCCAGGTAGAACTGACTTTTGATCATTCCTCAACAGGCATAGAAATTAAAGTATAAAAACATGGAAAGGACCCTGTATTTCTTCTGTTCATTCTCATTTGGGTGAAACCAGTAATCACCAACGCTTTCATTTAATCCTTCCATGCGAATTTTAGATTTGGGTCTTTACATCTTCTCCTCTTACTCTTAATTATTTTTATTTTTATTATAATGATTAATTATATTAATTGTATAAATTAATGGGTTTGTAACATTTCCAATGGGTTTTTATACCTTAAGAAAAAGCAAAATGAAGTAAGACGGGGCATTGACATTCTTTACACCACACAAACTATTTTTTACAAAATGAGAAAAAAAATGATAAATAACTTCATAGGAGCTTATGCAGTGTCCTTTTGAAAAACACCTTCAGGCTGGGAATATAGCTCAGTGGTAGAGCATTTGCCTAGCATATACAAAGCTCTGGGTTCAACCCCCAATACTGGAAAAAAAATTTTTTTGCTTACTTTTTTTTTTGGCTACTTATTCTGTATCTGGAACAAAATTATTCCTTCCCTCTGTTTCCATTTTTAAATGTTTTGCAAATGTGCAATAAGTATGTAATCCCAAACAGGCTTTCCTGCAAAGAAACATGGCTCAGGACTAAGGCCAGATGGAGGGACAGGGACATTCCATGTGCCTCTCTGAAAGGCCACTTTGCTATCAGTGTGCGTGAGGCCGACACATGGACTCCCACACTGGCACAGAGAGGGTAAGGGGTCCCAGCAGAGGCTGGTCTGGGGAGCAAGCTGGCTCCTGGCATTCTCATTAAATTTATATGACCCTACAGGGAAAGCGGGGCTGCAAGGGGCTGGCCCTTACCAGGCGCGGTGAGAGAAGGAGAGAGGAGGAAAAGAGGTTCCTTTCAATTATCTCCTCCATACGTTTCCATGGCGATGGCTCCGGAAGCTGGTCAGAACTTTCTCAGTGGAAACAAACAGCGGCTCTCATTCACCCTCGCCAGGCCCGCTGGCCACACTGGCCGCTTGTGTAGTCTGGGCACAGAGGACCCCAGGGAGGGCCATGGGGGCTGCTGAGCCTTTCTTCTGTCAGCTGCTCTCAGGGGAGTCATGAAGCTGCCTCCGAAGGCCAGACCTGGAGGTGCTTTGGTATGGAGGGCACTTCCTCCCTTGCTGGATGCACAGTGACCAACCCACCCTCCAGGACACCACTGTGGGAGCAGCCTGCTGCCCTACTTCTCCGGCACGCAGCGTCAACAATGTGGAGGCCTGAATCTGGGTCCTTTTGATGGTAACCGCTGCTGTAACCACTTGAATTATTTTCTCCTTGCCTTTGATTCCTTTTTACACACGTAGCTGATCAAAGTGTTAATACATTATAAATATTATGAACATGGAAACTCTCTAACATCTTCTCGGTCACAACCATGCATCCTCCACATCTGAACCCACTGAGCAGCTGGCACCATTCTGCTTGCCCCTTACAGGTCCGTCTCACTTCATCCTTCGACAGGTTTATATCTCCCTCCGCTTCTGACTCAGTGGTTTAATCAGAAGGGACAATGCCAGCACCTGCAGGCCAGTGCTTGCTGGAGCTGATTCAGACACCAGGGAGCTCTGTTAGGGTCCCCAGGATGATAAAATGACCCCTTTTGGTATCAGTCAAGAGGCCCCTCAATTCTACCTGTGCTTGAGAAGCAGAGGGCTTCGGTCTGACCAATAAGACTCTGGTTTCTGTAGTGATTCCAAAAACCCAGCTGGCTACCCAAGAATCTCCTGGAAGAGTTTTTAACATCTCCAGTGGTTCCACATCTAGAGAATCCAATCCAGTAGATCTGGGTGGGCCTGAGCTTCTGTCTTTGCTAAAACGCGCTGGTCAGTTCTGGTGTGTGGATATGCTTGAAACACCAGCTTAACCCAGTAGACAGGGGAGCAAAAATCCCATCCTCGCTTCTCCACCCCCTCAGCATATCTTCTGAAGAAAAATAAGCAATGGTGCAGGTGAGACTCACCCACAAGAACACAGGGACCCAAAAGGACAAGAAGCCACGCCCCTTCAAGCATTATCCTGACTGTAAGGTTGTTCAGACAAGAGCCTGGGGGCCAGGTTGACTTTGACCCCCACTATTCCTGCCATGCAGCTGACACTCACTACGAACCTGAGGATGGAATACAGCCAGTGGATGCAGGAATTTGGAGACTGGAGGAATGAAGACAGGCCCAACAAGTTTCAGACCTCCAGTATCTTTTCCATCAGAGGATTCCTGCCTCCTGGAGGCCGTCAGCCACCTCCTCACACTGACATGTCCTTGTAAGTAAGGTACAGAAGGAGCCTCAGTGGGCAACACCTGGGCTGGTCTGCAGCCTCCTGCAAGCCAGGTTTAGGCCCCAAACCCTTCCCCCAAGCAGCTGTGCTCTGGCAGCTGTGTGCACCCTGTCTTCTGCCTGGAAGTCACCCCAGCTCTGCTCTACTAAGCAAACCCCCGAGTCATCCCAGTGCTTACTCCTTGGGAACCTGTGGTGGGTGTGGAGTCTGACAATGTAGCTCAGCTGGATCAGGCTTCCCAGAATTCTCTTCCCTGAGTAGCTCCAGGTTGGTGTGGGCCACGGGAGATATTTTCGATTAGATGTGGAAAGCACAAGTAGCCATAAAGAGAAGTAGCCATTTCTCCCAAGACTTCCAGGCCTGCGTGGGCACAAGGTCTGTCCTCCTCAGGTTCTCTGAGTCCTGGACCTATGCCTGTTGGGCTCCTGAGGAGGGGTACCAGCAACTCCCACAGGTTACCAGCAACCATGAAGTTGTAGGCTTATTTGGGGGTGCTGAGAGAGGACATGGGCTTTGAGAATTTTGGGGTGCTGAGAGAGGACATGGGCTTTGAGCAGTTTGGGGTGCTGAGAGAGGACATGGGCTCTGAGCAGTTTGGCCTGCCCCCCCCCCCAGGTCACCTGCAGGGTTTTCTTCCTGACAGATGCCCTTGCTGACACAGGCTGCATCATCAGACACAGCAGGAACAGCTCACCTGGACTGCAACTAACCTCGACAAAGGCACAGGGTCAACCCTCTAATAAAATCCTTACTCTGTCTTAAGGTTCTGCACCTCTAATAAAACCCTGACTGATGCTGAAGCCACATGGTCATCAACCCCATGCCTCTTCCCCAGAGTTCCCCGGTCCTCTTTCTGCAGTTCCCTGTCCTGATGGTTTTCACACTGCACTGTAACCACTTTTCATGTCTCTGCGGATTGTAAGGGGACAGCTATCCTTCCTGCACTCATCTTGCCAGGGCTGAGCGTATTTGTCCTCACAGCTGAAACTTGATAAACACTTATTAAATTAAGCCTAGTCTCTCTGCAGGGCTTCACTCTAACTGTAGTTGTGATGGGCTGTCTGATAAGAGGCCTGGCCCCTGCAGATAAACAGACCAGGATATGAAATCCGGCTCTGCCTCCCCCAAACTTTGTGATCTTGGTAAGTCATTTAACCTTCCTGAACCTTGTTTTCCTTAACCATGAAATATCATCCACATTATAGATTTGTCAGAAGGATTAAAAAGATAGGCAGGGAGCACTTAGAACATTCTAGGCAAGTCTTATTGCTGCTTCTGTTGGAATGTTATTTATTTACCTTCCCATCCCACATCTCTGGCCTAATATCTGTTCACTTTTAATGCAGAAGAGAGAATTCACAGCAGTCACTTCTGTTATTAAACTTTCCTGGTGGCAGTGCCTGTCCCCAGCAATGGCAGTGAGAGCATGCACAGCCTGCTCCCAGTGAAGGGTGCAGCCCAGCACGTGGCCTCCAGCTGAGGCTGGGCCAGCTGGAGGCTCCCTCGCCAGACAGAGTGAAGGGCAGCAGGGTTTGCTGTTGGGAACAGCTGAGGCGGCAGACACTGCCACAGCTGCTCTCACCCACAGCCCTGCATTTTGGAATGTTGAGCCCCTCAAATATGCCATGTGATGGAGCACACACGTGTGCACACAGATATTTGTGTACAAATACTTCAGTGCACTATGACTGCATGGGCCTTGTGAAAATGTAAGTTGTTTACAATCCCCCCCCTCCAACACTTGATGACATGGAAACTAAGGTCCTGTGGGAAGAACACATTTTCAGTGACAAGCTCTGCGTACTGTACCGTCTGTAAGACTGAGGACAGACCCTAAGACACACTGCCTCTGCCAGGGTAGCTGGGGATCTTACAGAGGGGTGGGCAGAGGACAGGTGGGATGTGAGCCAGGCACTGTGTTGTGTTTCACAACCCTCGGAAAGAGCTGTCACTTGGCTTGATGGATTAGGAACCTAAGGCATAGAGAACTCATTTACATTGTTCTTAATCACACAATTAGCAGAGTTCAAATTGAGGCTCAGGTCTGTCTAGCTCCAGGGCCTATACCTGTAGCACATTTGGAGCCCAAGAAAAGTTGGTGGGTGTAAAGGCATGCTTGGGCGGGTCAGAAAAAATGGAAGACCCCTGAGCTAGAGAGACTTCTGGAGACCCCAACTCAGACCATCACTGTGGAAATGAGGGCACTTGAACCTAGAGGGGTGACACAACATAGTTGAACAGTCAAGGACAGAAAGTGTGCTGAAAGCTTGGGGCTCTCAGCCAGTGATTTTTCCCTTGTGTCCTTAACTTCTACACATGGCTATCAGAAAACTGACTAAAGGAAAAGAATACATAATACATACAGTAATAATACCTGGCTTTTGGTCTACCTGCTTGTTTTCTAAGACCTAACATTGCTGTGTCTATAGTTATTCTGATGAGTGCAAAGAACCAAAGAATGGTGACCTAGGCTGTCCCTGGTTCTCTCTTTTAACGGGCTATAAAAGTTCACCTCCCTTTCCTGGGAGCAGTACTGTGAGCACACACTGAGGTCATGCCCACCTCGACTGGGCAGAAGGAACTGGCTGACTCCTCTGAAGGCACACTTCACATGACTTCCTTGACCCCTACACAGATGCAGGACCAAGGCCTGGGCCACACATGTTCATGTCCCCCATGGGAATCACTGGCATCCCCTCCCTACCACACAGCCCTGTCACAAACAGGATGTAGAGACAGGATGTGTTAGGCTCAGCTAGAGGGGACATGGCTTGACCTGGATTTCCTAGCAATCTCACGACCTCATCAGCTCTTCTCACTGAATCTGGTCTAATTCCAAGGTGTGATAATCCCACGGCGTGTGGACATCTATCTTCCACTTCCATGAATGAGCCACAGAGTTGGACCTGGGTCACACAGGAGGAAAATCAATATGACAGCTAACAGCAGTCCCTGTCCTTGGGGGGTTTCCACAAAGGGATGAAGGCTGAGCCCTTCTCCCTGACACCAGTTCCAGCAATAAGCTTGTTAAGAAACAAGTTCCTAAAAGTATAATAATTTCTTACACATTTCAAAAGGACTAGAAACCAGGTTGCCAGAAATTAGATTCCAGATTCTATGCTTAAAATGCAGAAAGCCACAACAAATTTCCTTTCAAAAACGTACTTTCCCTCTATATGAAATGCCTGGAATAGGCAAGATTAATTATAATAGAATGATGAGTGCTTAAGGTTTTACAAGCAATAGGAGTGTCATAGCTAAAGGCCACCTTTCAGACTTTTGTAGTCATCATCACGACCAATTTGAGGGTAATTCTGTAAATTCAAAAATAAACCCTTGTTCTGTATGTTGAACGAATTCTACCTTAATAAAGCTATCATCAAAAATAAAAGCACTTTCCCAGAGCTGGGGTTGTGGCTCAGTAGTAGAGCATTTGTCTAGCATGTGTGAGGCTCGGGGTTCAATTCTCAGAACCACATATAAATAAGTAAATAAAACAAAGGTCCATGAACAACTAATAAAAATATTTTTTAAAAAGCACTTTCCCACTAAAATTGCAGGTTTAAAAAATTTTAAAAATAGCTGTAGTATTTTGTATATGATTCTTGATATTGTACCTTTATCTGGAGATGGTATGTGGTCTTCCATGTCTATTTAAAGAGGAAGAAAAAGTGGGAAGTCTTGAACAAGACTGCAAAACAGGATCAGATTGAAAGAGAGAGACAACCTCAGAAACAGATTAGAGTATTTGGGGAAGTGTCTGCTTCCTCAATGATTTTTCCAGGTGGCTTTTGAATGTTAATATTGACAGGCAGAAACTATTTCTTATCACACTGTCATCAGTTAGAGGAGACAAAACACATGCTGGGTAATGGGTAAAGACCAGGGCAGCCCTTCTGCACAGCAATTCCAGGCCTGGGACAATCCATTTCTAACTCTATTTCAAAGAGTCAGGGGGTACTCACTGAACTCGAAGCCAAGTACCAGGAGAGCTCTTGGTACTACTGAGACCTATAGAAAGTCCTGAGAAGAGGACAACAAGCTCTTGGGCTCAAAGCTCAGGCCATGCTGATTCATGTGGGGTTACCGGAGAACACAAGTGACCAGAGTCATCATCAAGGGCATGAACTGGGGCTAGACTAGATTGATAAGATTACCAAGCACTTACTACATGCCAGATAGCCTACTAAGTGAGGTAAGTATTACAAGTATTACCCATACTTTGTGGTTGTAGAACCTGTAGGCAGAAAGGCCAGGTAACTCGCCTCAGTGTGATAAAACTGATATGGAAAAGCCTGAATTTGAGTCCAAAGAGTGAGGTATCAGGTAGGGCAGCTTCACTCCAAGGTCATAAAGACACTTGGGCTGGATTGAGATGTTTGCCTCCAGCTCTAGAACCTTAGGCTGGTTAATTCCCTCAAATAGTATATACTTCAGTGAGTTTATATAAAAATCAAATGAAAAAATATAATGGAAGTGATCAGTGCAGAGAAATAAACAGTTCACCTCAGTTTCCCAGACCAGGGCTGAGATGCTGCAGTTGGATGGAACTTGCCCAAATGATGGGGGTGACTGTGGAGGATGGTGGGTGGGGCAAAGAGCTTCTAGGAGTCTCAGCACCTCTCGGAGAACAGGAGCTGCAGCCTGACTGGGGAATAAGCAGCAAGGGATGAGAGGCCAGCTGGGTAGGTGGAAGACAGACAGGAAGGGAGGGGAGAAAGAGGAAGCCAAGATGGGGGTGTAGCCAGTCAAGAAGCAGTGATGCCCAGAGCAAGGCAGAGGGCCATGGGAACTGAACAGAACACGTGCAGAGCCTTCTCCCCTGATGTCCAAGAGG
>NW_027288050.1:0-23046 GCF_047511675.1 Marmota flaviventris
AAATGCATGTATTCATATAGGGAAAAAAGAAGTTAAACTTAAAAATTCAAAGTGTTCCTGCAAAGGAACTCTTCAACATAAGATTACGAAATTTGGGCTGCCAAGTGCAACTCATATACTCATTTTTGCTGCCAAGTATCAACAAGATCGGGTGAAAAAATATTTGCTGAGAGTGCGGTAAACTCTGAGTTCTGTGGATGCTCTCCAAACACTTTCCAATGAAAGTCTATTTTTCTTTGCTCTGCTTAGGGGTACATAAACCGGTAACAGAGCATAGAGAGCACAATGAGAATTCATTCTATGGAAGTGTTTGCAGAGCTTCCACAAAACTCCCAAGTTTACTGGAATTTCAGCGAATATTTTTTCACTTGATCTTGTTGATACTAGGTAAGAAAGATGAGTATACCAGTTGCATTTGGCTGCCAAAACTTCGTTCTTCTAAGTTGAAGCATCTGATTTCAGGAAGACATTGAATTTTGGGGGTTTCTCTTCATTTTAACCTATAGGAATACATGCATTTGGAACTCTAAATCAAACACTGTTTGTGCTAGCTGCTTGAAGCTTGACTCACTCAACTAGTTCCTGGTGTGCTCTCTGTGCTTTGTTCCCTGTTGAAGTGGCCCTAAGTGGAGGCGAGGAACATAGGCTTTCCTTCGAAAGCATTTACAGAGCTTCAACAGAGCTCCAAGTTAACTGGAATCTCTGCAAATATTTACTCACCTGATCTTGATGATCCTTGTCAGGAAAGATGAATATACCAGTTGCACTTAGCTACCCAAATTTCGTTCTTCTAGGTTGAAAAGTCCGTTTGCAGGAACACTTTGAATTTTTAGGTTTCACTTCACTTTTCCTTATAGGGACGTATGCATTTGGAATTATAAATCAAACACGGTTTATGCTAGCTGCTTGAAACTGAAACTCACTCAACTAGTTCTCAGTGCGATCTCTATGCTTTGTTTTCTGTTGAAGTAACCCTCAGCAGAGGCAAGGGAAAGAAACTTTCATTTGAAAGCATTTGCAGTGATTCCACAGAACTTTGAGTTTCCTGGAATCTGAGCAAATATTTTTTCACCCTAACTTGTTGTTACTCGACAGGAAAGATAAGTATACCGGTTGCATTTGGCTGCCCAAATTTAGATCTTCTAGGTTGAATAGTTCGTTTGCAGGAATACTTTGAAATTGTAGGTTTCACTTCATTTTCCCCTATAGGGATACATGCATTTAGAACTCTAACTCAAACACGGTTTGTACTAGCTGCATGAAACTTGACTCACTCAGTTAGTTCTCAGTGCACTCTCTATGCTTTGTTTCTTGATGAAGTAGCCCCAAGCAGAGGCAAGGAACATACACTTTCATCTGAAAGCATTTGCAAAGCTTCCACAGAACTCTTGAGTTTACTGGAATCTCAGCAAAATTTTTTTCACCAGATCTTGATGATACTGGGCAGCAAAGATGAGTTTAGTGGTTTCACTTGGCTGCCCAAATTTCGTTCTTCAGGGTTGAAGCGTTCGTTTGCAGGAGCGCTTTGAATTTTCAGTTTCGCTTCCTTTTCCCTTATAGGGATACATGCATTTGGAACTGTATATCAAACATGGTTTGTGCTAGCTTCTTCAAACTTGACTCACTCCATTAGTTCGCGGTGTGCTCTCTATGCTTTGTTCCCTGTGGTAGTAGCTCTAAGCAGAGGCAAGGAACATACACTTTCATCTGAAAGCATTTGCAAAGCTTCCACAGAACTCTGAGTTTACTGGAATCTCAGCAAATATTTATTCACCCGAACTTGTTGATACTTAGCCGGAAAAATGTGTATACCTGTTGCACTTGGCTGCCCCAATTTCGTTTTTCAGTTTGAAGCATTCATTTTCAGGAACACTTTATTTTTAGGTTTGAATTCCTTTCCCCCTATATGGATACATGAATTTGGAACTGTAAATCAATCATGGTTTGTGCTAGCTGCTTGAAACTTGACTCAGTCAATGAGTTCTCAGTGTGCTCTCTATGCATTTCTCCCTGTGAAAGTAGCCATAAGCAAAGGCAAGGAAATACACTTTCATTTTAAAGCGTTTGCAGAGCTCCCACAGAACTCTTAGTTTACAAGAATATCAGAAAAAAGATTTTCACCCATTCTTGTTGATACTTGGCAGGAAAGATCGCTATACCAGTTGCACTTGGCTTCCCAAATTTCATTCTTCTAGGTTCAACTGTTCCTTTCCAGGAACACTTTGAATTTTTAGGTTTCACTTTGTTTTCCCCTATAGGGATACATGCATTTGGAACTCTAAATGAAACACGGATTTTGCTAGCGGCTTGAAACTTGACACACTCGATTAGTTCTCAGTGTGGTCTCTATGCTTTGTTCCCTGTTGAAGTAGCTCTAAACAGAGACAATGAAAATACACTTTCATTGGAAAGTGTTTGCAGAGCTTCCGTAGAACTATGAGTTTACTGGAATCTCAGCTAATATTTTTTCACCCGATCTTCTTGATATTCGACAGGAGAGATAAGTATACAAGTTGTCCTTGGCTGTTCCAATTTCGTGCTTCTCGATTGAAACGTTCGTTTGCAGGACAACTTTGAATTTTTAGGTTTCACTTCATTTTCCCCTATAGGGATACATGCATTTGGAACTCCAAATCAAACACGGTTTTTGCTGTGTGCTTGTAACTTGACTCACTCAACTAGTTCTCAGTGCACTCTCTATGCATTGTTCCCTGTTGGAGTAGCCCTAAGCAGAGGCAAGGAAAACACACTTTCTTTGGAAAGTATTCACCGAGCTTCCAAAAAACTCAGAGATTACTGAAACCTCAGCAAATATTTTGTCACCCTATCTTGTTGATACTTGGTAGGAAAAATGTGTATGCCAGTTGCACTTGGCTGCACAAATTTTGTTCTGCTAGGTTGAAACATTCCTTTGCAGGATGACTTTGAATATTTAGGTTTTACTACATTTTCCCCTATAGGGATACATGCTTTTGAAAATCTAAATCAAACACGGTTTGTGCTAGCTGCTTGAAACTTGACTCACTGAATGAATTCTCATTGTGCTCTCTATGCTCTGTTACCGGTTTATGTACCCCTAAGCAGAGCAAAGAAAAATAGACTTTCATTGGAAAGTGTTTGGAGAGCATCCACAGAACTCAGAGTTTACCGCACTCTCAGCAAATATTTTTTCACCCGATCTTGTTGATACTTGGCAGCAAAAATGAGTATATGGGTTGCACTTGGCAGCCCAAATTTCGTAATCTTATGTTGAAGAGTTCCTTTGCAGGAACACTTTGAATTTTTAAGTTTAACTTCTTTTTTCCCTATATGAATACATGCATTTGGAATGCTAAATCAAACACAGTTTGTGATACCTGTTTGAAACTTGGCTCACTCAATTAGTTCTCAGTGCACTCACTATGCATTGTCCCCTGCTGAAGTATCCCCAAGCAGAGGCAAGGAAAATACGCTTTCTTATGGAAGTGTTTGCAGAGCTTCCACAAAACTCCCAAGTTTACTGGAATTTCAGCGAATATTTTTTCACTTGATCTTGTTGATACTAGGTAAGAAAGATGAGTATACCAGTTGCATTTGGCTGCCAAAACTTCGTTCTTCTAAGTTGAAGCATCTGATTTCAGGAAGACATTGAATTTTGGGGGTTTCTCTTCATTTTAACCTATAGGAATACATGCATTTGGAACTCTAAATCAAACACTGTTTGTGCTAGCTGCTTGAAGCTTGACTCACTCAACTAGTTCCTGGTGTGCTCTCTGTGCTTTGTTCCCTGTTGAAGTGGCCCTAAGTGGAGGCGAGGAACATAGGCTTTCCTTCGAAAGCATTTACAGAGCTTCAACAGAGCTCCAAGTTAACTGGAATCTCTGCAAATATTTACTCACCTGATCTTGATGATCCTTGTCAGGAAAGATGAATATACCAGTTGCACTTAGCTACCCAAATTTCGTTCTTCTAGGTTGAAAAGTCCGTTTGCAGGAACACTTTGAATTTTTAGGTTTCACTTCACTTTTCCTTATAGGGACGTATGCATTTGGAATTATAAATCAAACACGGTTTATGCTAGCTGCTTGAAACTGAAACTCACTCAACTAGTTCTCAGTGCGATCTCTATGCTTTGTTTTCTGTTGAAGTAACCCTAAGCAGAGGCAAGGGAAAGAAACTTTCATTTGAAAGCATTTGCAGTGATTCCACAGAACTTTGAGTTTCCTGGAATCTGAGCAAATATTTTTTCACCCTAACTTGTTGTTACTCGACAGGAAAGATAAGTATACCGGTTGCATTTGGCTGCCCAAATTTAGATCTTCTAGGTTGAATAGTTCGTTTGCAGGAATACTTTGAAATTGTAGGTTTCACTTCATTTTCCCCTATAGGGATACATGCATTTGGAACTCTAACTCAAACACGGTTTGTACTAGCTGCATGAAACTTGACTCACTCAGTTAGTTCTCAGTGCACTCTCTATGCTTTGTTTCCTGATGAAGTAGCCCCAAGCAGAGGCAAGGAACATACACTTTCGTCTGAAAGCGTTTGCAAAGCTTCCACAGAACTCTTGAGTTTACTGGAATCTCAGCAAAATTTTTTCACCAGATCTTGATGATACTGGGCAGCAAAGATGAGTTTAGTGGTTGCACTTGGCTGCCCAAATTTCGTTCTTCAGGGTTGAAGCGTTCGTTTGCAGGAGCGCTTTGAATTTTCAGTTTCGCTTCCTTTTCCCTTATAGGGATACATGCATTTGGAACTGTATATCAAACATGGTTTGTGCTAGCTTCTTCAAACTTGACTCACTCCATTAGCTCGCGGTGTGCTCTCTATGCTTTGTTCCCTGTGGTAGTAGCTCTAAGCAGAGGCAAGGAACATACACTTTCATCTGAAAGCATTTGCAAAGCTTCCACAGAACTCTGAGTTTCCTGGAATCTCAGCAAATATTTATTCACCCGAACTTGTTGATACTTAGCCGGAAAAATGTGTATACCAGTTGCACTTGGCTGCCCCAATTTCGTTTTTCAGTTTGAAGCATTCATTTTCAGGAACACTTTATTTTTAGGTTTGAATTCCTTTCCCCCTATATGGATACATGAATTTGGAACTGTAAATCAATCATGGTTTGTGCTAGCTGCTTGAAACTTGACTCAGTCAATGAGTTCTCAGTGTGCTCTCTATGCATTTCTCCCCATGAAAGTAGCCGTAAGCAAAGGCAAGGAAATACACTTTCATTTTAAAGCGTTTGCAGAGCTCCCACAGAACTCTTAGTTTACAAGAATATCAGAAAAAAGATTTTCACCCATTCTTGTTGATACTTGGCAGGAAAGATCGCTATACCAGTTGCACTTGGCTTCCCAAATTTCATTCTTCTAGGTTCAACTGTTCCTTTCCAGGAACACTTTGAATTTTTAGGTTTCACTTCGTTTTCCCCTATAGGGATACATGCATTTGGAACTCTAAATGAAACACGGATTTTGCTAGCGGCTTGAAACTTGACACACTCGATTAGTTCTCAGTGTGGTCTCTATGCTTTGTTCCCTGTTGAAGTAGCTCTAAACAGAGACAATGAAAATACACTTTCATTGGAAAGTGTTTGCAGAGCTTCCGTAGAACTATGAGTTTACTGGAATCTCAGCTAATATTTTTTCACCCGATCTTCTTGATATTCGACAGGAGAGATAAGTATACAAGTTGTCCTTGGCTGTTCCAATTTCGTGCTTCTCGATTGAAACGTTCGTTTGCAGGACAACTTTGAATTTTTAGGTTTCACTTCATTTTCCCCTATAGGGATACATGCATTTGGAACTCTAAATCAAACACGGTTTTTGCTGTGTGCTTGTAACTTGACTCACTCAACTAGTTCTCAGTGCACTCTCTATGCATTGTTCCCTGTTGGAGTAGCCCTAAGCAGAGGCAAGGAAAACACACTTTCTTTGGAAAGTATTCACCGAGCTTCCAAAAAACTCAGAGATTACTGAAACCTCAGCAAATATTTTGTCACCCTATCTTGTTGATACTTGGTAGGAAAAATGTGTATGCCAGTTGCACTTGGCTGCACAAATTTTGTTCTGCTAGGTTGAAACATTCCTTTGCAGGATGACTTTGAATATTTAGGTTTTACTACATTTTCCCCTATAGGGATACATGCTTTTGAAAATCTAAATCAAACACGGTTTGTGCTAGCTGCTTGAAACTTGACTCACTGAATGAATTCTCATTGTGCTCTCTATGCTCTGTTACCGGTTTATGTACCCCTAAGCAGAGCAAAGAAAAATAGACTTTCATTGGAAAGTGTTTGGAGAGCTTCCACAGAACTCAGAGTTTACCGCACTCTCAGCAAATATTTTTTCACACGATCTTGTTGATACTTGGCAGCAAAAATGAGTATATGGGTTGCACTTGGCAGCCCAAATTTCGTAATCTTATGTTGAAGAGTTCCTTTGCAGGAACACTTTGAATTTTTAAGTTTAACTTCTTTTTTCCCTATATGAATACATGCATTTGGAATGCTAAATCAAACACAGTTTGTGATACCTGTTTGAAACTTGGCTCACTCAATTAGTTCTCAGTGCACTCACTATGCATTGTCCCCTGCTGAAGTATCCCCAAGCAGAGGCAAGGAAAATACGCTTTCTTATGGAAGTGTTTGCAGAGCTTCCACAAAACTCCCAAGTTTACTGGAATTTCAGCGAATATTTTTTCACTTGATCTTGTTGATACTAGGTAAGAAAGATGAGTATACCAGTTGCATTTGGCTGCCAAAACTTCGTTCTTCTAAGTTGAAGCATCTGATTTCAGGAAGACATTGAATTTTGGGGGTTTCTCTTCATTTTAACCTATAGGAATACATGCATTTGGAACTCTAAATCAAACACTGTTTGTGCTAGCTGCTTGAAGCTTGACTCACTCAACTAGTTCCTGGTGTGCTCTCTGTGCTTTGTTCCCTGTTGAAGTGGCCCTAAGTGGAGGCGAGGAACATAGGCTTTCCTTCGAAAGCATTTACAGAGCTTCAACAGAGCTCCAAGTTAACTGGAATCTCTGCATATATTTACTCACCTGATCTTGATGATCCTTGTCAGGAAAGATGAATATACCAGTTGCACTTAGCTACCCAAATTTCGTTCTTCTAGGTTGAAAAGTCCGTTTGCAGGAACACTTTGAATTTTTAGGTTTCACTTCACTTTTCCTTATAGGGACGTATGCATTTGGAATTATAAATCAAACACGGTTTATGCTAGCTGCTTGAAACTGAAACTCACTCAACTAGTTCTCAGTGCGATCTCTATGCTTTGTTTTCTGTTGAAGTAACCCTCAGCAGAGGCAAGGGAAAGAAACTTTCATTTGAAAGCATTTGCAGTGATTCCACAGAACTTTGAGTTTCCTGGAATCTGAGCAAATATTTTTTCACCCTAACTTGTTGTTACTCGACAGGAAAGATAAGTATACCGGTTGCATTTGGCTGCCCAAATTTAGATCTTCTAGGTTGAATAGTTCGTTTGCAGGAATACTTTGAAATTGTAGGTTTCACTTCATTTTCCCCTATAGGGATACATGCATTTGGAACTCTAACTCAAACACGGTTTGTACTAGCTGCATGAAACTTGACTCACTCAGTTAGTTCTCAGTGCACTCTCTATGCTTTGTTTCCTGATGAAGTGGCCCCAAGCAGAGGCAAGGAACATACACTTTCATCTGAAAGCATTTGCAAAGCTTCCACAGAACTCTTGAGTTTACTGGAATCTCAGCAAAATTTTTTCACCAGATCTTGATGATACTGGGCAGCAAAGATGAGTTTAGTGGTTGCACTTGGCTGCCCAAATTTCGTTCTTCAGGGTTGAATCGTTCGTTTGCAGGAGCGCTTTGAATTTTCAGTTTCGCTTCCTTTTCCCTTATAGGGATACATGCATTTGGAACTGTATATCAAACATGGTTTGTGCTAGCTTCTTCAAACTTGACTCACTCCATTAGTTCGCGGTGTGCTCTCTATGCTTTGTTCCCTGTGGTAGTAGCTCTAAGCAGAGGCAAGGAACATACACTTTCATCTGAAAGCATTTGCAAAGCTTCCACAGAACTCTGAGTTTACTGGAATCTCAGCAAATATTTATTCACCCGAACTTGTTGATACTTAGCCGGAAAAATGTGTATACCAGTTGCACTTGGCTGCCCCAATTTCGTTTTTCAGTTTGAAGCATTCATTTTCAGGAACACTTTATTTTTAGGTTTGAATTCCTTTCCCCCTATATGGATACATGAATTTGGAACTGTAAATCAATCATGGTTTGTGCTAGCTGCTTGAAACTTGACTCAGTCAATGAGTTCTCAGTGTGCTCTCTATGCATTTCTCCCTGTGAAAGTAGCCGTAAGCAAAGGCAAGGAAATACACTTTCATTTTAAAGCGTTTGCAGAGCTCCCACAGAACTCTTAGTTTACAAGAATATCAGAAAAAAGATTTTCACCCATTCTTGTTGATACTTGGCAGGAAAGATCGCTATACCAGTTGCACTTGGCTTCCCAAATTTCATTCTTCTAGGTTCAACTGTTCCTTTCCAGGAACACTTTGAATTTTTAGGTTTCACTTCGTTTTCCCCTATAGGGATACATGCATTTGGAACTCTAAATGAAACACGGATTTTGCTAGCGGCTTGAAACTTGACACACTCGATTAGTTCTCAGTGTGGTCTCTATGCTTTGTTCCCTGTTGAAGTAGCTCTAAACAGAGACAATGAAAATACACTTTCATTGGAAAGTGTTTGCAGAGCTTCCGTAGAACTATGAGTTTACTGGAATCTCAGCTAATATTTTTTCACCCGATCTTCTTGATATTCGACAGGAGAGATAAGTATACAAGTTGTCCTTGGCTGTTCCAATTTCGTGCTTCTCGATTGAAACGTTCGTTTGCAGGACAACTTTGAATTTTTAGGTTTCACTTCATTTTCCCCTATAGGGATACATGCATTTGGAACTCTAAATCAAACACGGTTTTTGCTGTGTGCTTGTAACTTGACTCACTCAACTAGTTCTCAGTGCACTCTCTATGCATTGTTCCCTGTTGGAGTAGCCCTAAGCAGAGGCAAGGAAAACACACTTTCTTTGGAAAGTATTCACCGAGCTTCCAAAAAACTCAGAGATTACTGAAACCTCAGCAAATATTTTGTCACCCTATCTTGTTGATACTTGGTAGGAAAAATGTGTATGCCAGTTGCACTTGGCTGCACAAATTTTGTTCTGCTAGGTTGAAACATTCCTTTGCAGGATGACTTTGAATATTTAGGTTTTACTACATTTTCCCCTATAGGGATACATGCTTTTGAAAATCTAAATCAAACACGGTTTGTGCTAGCTGCTTGAAACTTGACTCACTGAATGAATTCTCATTGTGCTCTCTATGCTCTGTTACCGGTTTATGTACCCCTAAGCAGAGCAAAGAAAAATAGACTTTCATTGGAAAGTGTTTGGAGAGCATCCACAGAACTCAGAGTTTACCGCACTCTCAGCAAATATTTTTTCACCCGATCTTGTTGATACTTGGCAGCAAAAATGAGTATATGGGTTGCACTTGGCAGCCCAAATTTCGTAATCTTAGGTTGAAGAGTTCCTTTGCAGGAACACTTTGAATTTTTAAGTTTAACTTCTTTTTTCCCTATATGAATACATGCATTTGGAATGCTAAATCAAACACAGTTTGTGATACCTGTTTGAAACTTGGCTCACTCAATTAGTTCTCAGTGCACTCACTATGCATTGTCCCCTGCTGAAGTATCCCCAAGCAGAGGCAAGGAAAATACGCTTTCTTATGGAAGTGTTTGCAGAGCTTCCACAAAACTCCCAAGTTTACTGGAATTTCAGCGAATATTTTTTCACTTGATCTTGTTGATACTAGGTAAGAAAGATGAGTATACCAGTTGCATTTGGCTGCCAAAACTTCGTTCTTCTAAGTAGAAGCATCTGATTTCAGGAAGACATTGAATTTTGGGGGTTTCTCTTCATTTTAACCTATAGGAATACATGCATTTGGAACTCTAAATCAAACACTGTTTGTGCTAGCTGCTTGAAGCTTGACTCACTCAACTAGTTCCTGGTGTGCTCTCTGTGCTTTGTTCCCTGTTGAAGTGGCCCTAAGTGGAGGCGAGGAACATAGGCTTTCCTTCGAAAGCATTTACAGAGCTTCAACAGAGCTCCAAGTTAACTGGAATCTCTGCAAATATTTACTCACCTGATCTTGATGATCCTTGTCAGGAAAGATGAATATACCAGTTGCACTTAGCTACCCAAATTTCGTTCTTCTAGGTTGAAAAGTCCGTTTGCAGGAACACTTTGAATTTTTAGGTTTCACTTCACTTTTCCTTATAGGGACGTATGCATTTGGAATTATAAATCAAACACGGTTTATGCTAGCTGCTTGAAACTGAAACTCACTCAACTAGTTCTCAGTGCGATCTCTATGCTTTGTTTTCTGTTGAAGTAACCCTAAGCAGAGGCAAGGGAAAGAAACTTTCATTTGAAAGCATTTGCAGTGATTCCACAGAACTTTGAGTTTCCTGGAATCTGAGCAAATATTTTTTCACCCTAACTTGTTGTTACTCGACAGGAAAGATAAGTATACCGGTTGCATTTGGCTGCCCAAATTTAGATCTTCTAGGTTGAATAGTTCGTTTGCAGGAATACTTTGAAATTGTAGGTTTCACTTCATTTTCCCCTATAGGGATACATGCATTTGGAACTCTAACTCAAACACGGTTTGTACTAGCTGCATGAAACTTGACTCACTCAGTTAGTTCTCAGTGCACTCTCTATGCTTTGTTTCCTGATGAAGTGGCCCCAAGCAGAGGCAAGGAACATACACTTTCATCTGAAAGCATTTGCAAAGCTTCCACAGAACTCTTGAGTTTACTGGAATCTCAGCAAAATTTTTTCACCAGATCTTGATGATACTGGGCAGCAAAGATGAGTTTAGTGGTTGCACTTGGCTGCCCAAATTTCGTTCTTCAGGGTTGAAGCGTTCGTTTGCAGGAGCGCTTTGAATTTTCAGTTTCGCTTCCTTTTCCCTTATAGGGATACATGCATTTGGAACTGTATATCAAACATGGTTTGTGCTAGCTTCTTCAAACTTGACTCACTCCATTAGTTCGTGGTGTGCTCTCTATGCTTTGTTCCCTGTGGTAGTAGCTCTAAGCAGAGGCAAGGAACATACACTTTCATCTGAAAGCATTTGCAAAGCTTCCACAGAACTCTGAGTTTACTGGAATCTCAGCAAATATTTATTCACCCGAACTTGTTGATACTTAGCCGGAAAAATGTGTATACCAGTTGCACTTGGCTGCCCCAATTTCGTTTTTCAGTTTGAAGCATTCATTTTCAGGAACACTTTATTTTTAGGTTTGAATTCCTTTCCCCCTATATGGATACATGAATTTGGAACTGTAAATCAATCATGGTTTGTGCTAGCTGCTTGAAACTTGACTCAGTCAATGAGTTCTCAGTGTGCTCTCTATGCATTTCTCCCTGTGAAAGTAGCCGTAAGCAAAGGCAAGGAAATACACTTTCATTTTAAAGCGTTTGCAGAGCTCCCACAGAACTCTTAGTTTACAAGAATATCAGAAAAAAGATTTTCACCCATTCTTGTTGATACTTGGCAGGAAAGATCGCTATACCAGTTGCACTTGGCTTCCCAAATTTCATTCTTCTAGGTTCAACTGTTCCTTTCCAGGAACACTTTGAATTTTTAGGTTTCACTTCGTTTTCCCCTATAGGGATACATGCATTTGGAACTCTAAATGAAACACGGATTTTGCTAGCGGCTTGAAACTTGACACACTCGATTAGTTCTCAGTGTGGTCTCTATGCTTTGTTCCCTGTTGAAGTAGCTCTAAACAGAGACAATGAAAATACACTTTCATTGGAAAGTGTTTGCAGAGCTTCCGTAGAACTATGAGTTTACTGGAATCTCAGCTAATATTTTTTCACCCGATCTTCTTGATATTCGACAGGAGAGATAAGTATACAAGTTGTCCTTGGCTGTTCCAATTTCGTGCTTCTCGATTGAAACGTTCGTTTGCAGGACAACTTTGAATTTTTAGGTTTCACTTCATTTTCCCCTATAGGGATACATGCATTTGGAACTCTAAATCAAACACGGTTTTTGCTGTGTGCTTGTAACTTGACTCACTCAACTAGTTCTCAGTGCACTCTCTATGCATTGTTCCCTGTTGAAGTAGCCCTAAGCAGAGGCAAGGAAAACACACTTTCTTTGGAAAGTATTCACCGAGCTTCCAAAAAACTCAGAGATTACTGAAACCTCAGCAAATATTTTGTCACCCTATCTTGTTGATACTTGGTAGGAAAAATGTGTATACCAGTTGCACTTGGCTGCACAAATTTTGTTCTGCTAGGTTGAAACATTCCTTTGCAGGATGACTTTGAATATTTAGGTTTTACTACATTTTCCCCTATAGGGATACATGCTTTTGAAAATCTAAATCAAACACGGTTTGTGCTAGCTGCTTGAAACTTGACTCACTGAATGAATTCTCATTGTGCTCTCTATGCTCTGTTACCAGTTTATGTACCCCTAAGCAGAGCAAAGAAAAATAGACTTTCATTGGAAAGTGTTTGGAGAGCATCCACAGAACTCAGAGTTTACCGCACTCTCAGCAAATATTTTTTCACCCGATCTTGTTGATACTTGGCAGCAAAAATGAGTATATGGGTTGAACTTGGCAGCCCAAATTTCGTAATCTTATGTTGAAGAGTTCCTTTGCAGGAACACTTTGAATTTTTAAGTTTAACTTCTTTTTTCCCTATATGAATACATGCATTTGGAATGCTAAATCAAACACAGTTTGTGATACCTGTTTGAAACTTGGCTCACTCAATTAGTTCTCAGTGCACTCACTATGCATTGTCCCCTGCTGAAGTATCCCCAAGCAGAGGCAAGGAAAATACGCTTTCTTATGGAAGTGTTTGCAGAGCTTCCACAAAACTCCCAAGTTTACTGGAATTTCAGCGAATATTTTTTCACTTGATCTTGTTGATACTAGGTAAGAAAGATGAGTATACCAGTTGCATTTGGCTGCCAAAACTTCGTTCTTCTAAGTTGAAGCATCTGATTTCAGGAAGACATTGAATTTTGGGGGTTTCTCTTCATTTTAACCTATAGGAATACATGCATTTGGAACTCTAAATCAAACACTGTTTGTGCTAGCTGCTTGAAGCTTGACTCACTCAACTAGTTCCTGGTGTGCTCTCTGTGCTTTGTTCCCTGTTGAAGTGGCCCTAAGTGGAGGCGAGGAACATAGGCTTTCCTTCGAAAGCATTTACAGAGCTTCAACAGAGCTCCAAGTTAACTGGAATCTCTGCAAATATTTACTCACCTGATCTTGATGATCCTTGTCAGGAAAGATGAATATACCAGTTGCACTTAGCTACCCAAATTTCGTTCTTCTAGGTTGAAAAGTCCGTTTGCAGGAACACTTTGAATTTTTAGGTTTCACTTCACTTTTCCTTATAGGGACGTATGCATTTGGAATTATAAATCAAACACGGTTTATGCTAGCTGCTTGAAACTGAAACTCACTCAACTAGTTCTCAGTGCGATCTCTATGCTTTGTTTTCTGTTGAAGTAACCCTAAGCAGAGGCAAGGGAAAGAAACTTTCATTTGAAAGCATTTGCAGTGATTCCACAGAACTTTGAGTTTCCTGGAATCTGAGCAAATATTTTTTCACCCTAACTTGTTGTTACTCGACAGGAAAGATAAGTATACCGGTTGCATTTGGCTGCCCAAATTTAGATCTTCTAGGTTGAATAGTTCGTTTGCAGGAATACTTTGAAATTGTAGGTTTCACTTCATTTTCCCCTATAGGGATACATGCATTTGGAACTCTAACTCAAACACGGTTTGTACTAGCTGCATGAAACTTGACTCACTCAGTTAGTTCTCAGTGCACTCTCTATGCTTTGTTTCCTGATGAAGTAGCCCCAAGCAGAGGCAAGGAACATACACTTTCGTCTGAAAGCGTTTGCAAAGCTTCCACAGAACTCTTGAGTTTACTGGAATCTCAGCAAAATTTTTTCACCAGATCTTGATGATACTGGGCAGCAAAGATGAGTTTAGTGGTTGCACTTGGCTGCCCAAATTTCGTTCTTCAGGGTTGAAGCGTTCGTTTGCAGGAGCGCTTTGAATTTTCAGTTTCGCTTCCTTTTCCCTTATAGGGATACATGCATTTGGAACTGTATATCAAACATGGTTTGTGCTAGCTTCTTCAAACTTGACTCACTCCATTAGTTCGCGGTGTGCTCTCTATGCTTTGTTCCCTGTGGTAGTAGCTCTAAGCAGAGGCAAGGAACATACACTTTCATCTGAAAGCATTTGCAAAGCTTCCACAGAACTCTGAGTTTACTGGAATCTCAGCAAATATTTATTCACCCGAACTTGTTGATACTTAGCCGGAAAAATGTGTATACCAGTTGCACTTGGCTGCCCCAATTTCGTTTTTCAGTTTGAAGCATTCATTTTCAGGAACACTTTATTTTTAGGTTTGAATTCCTTTCCCCCTATATGGATACATGAATTTGGAACTGTAAATCAATCATGGTTTGTGCTAGCTGCTTGAAACTTGACTCAGTCAATGAGTTCTCAGTGTGCTCTCTATGCATTTCTCCCTGTGAAAGTAGCCGTAAGCAAAGGCAAGGAAATACACTTTCATTTTAAAGCATTTGCAGAGCTCCCACAGAACTCTTAGTTTACAAGAATATCAGAAAAAAGATTTTCACCCATTCTTGTTGATACTTGGCAGGAAAGATCGCTATACCAGTTGCACTTGGCTTCCCAAATTTCATTCTTCTAGGTTCAACTGTTCCTTTCCAGGAACACTTTGAATTTTTAGGTTTCACTTCGTTTTCCCCTATAGGGATACATGCATTTGGAACTCTAAATGAAACACGGATTTTGCTAGCGGCTTGAAACTTGACACACTCGATTAGTTCTCAGTGTGGTCTCTATGCTTTGTTCCCTGTTGAAGTAGCTCTAAACAGAGACAATGAAAATACACTTTCATTGGAAAGTGTTTGCAGAGCTTCCGTAGAACTATGAGTTTACTGGAATCTCAGCTAATATTTTTTCACCCGATCTTCTTGATATTCGACAGGAGAGATAAGTATACAAGTTGTCCTTGGCTGTTCCAATTTCGTGCTTCTCGATTGAAACGTTCGTTTGCAGGACAACTTTGAATTTTTAGGTTTCACTTCATTTTCCCCTATAGGGATACATGCATTTGGAACTCTAAATCAAACACGGTTTTTGCTGTGTGCTTGTAACTTGACTCACTCAACTAGTTCTCAGTGCACTCTCTATGCATTGTTCCCTGTTGGAGTAGCCCTAAGCAGAGGCAAGGAAAACACACTTTCTTTGGAAAGTATTCACCGAGCTTCCAAAAAACTCAGAGATTACTGAAACCTCAGCAAATATTTTGTCACCCTATCTTGTTGATACTTGGTAGGAAAAATGTGTATGCCAGTTGCACTTGGCTTCACAAATTTTGTTCTGCTAGGTTGAAACATTCCTTTGCAGGATGACTTTGAATATTTAGGTTTTACTACATTTTCCCCTATAGGGATACATGCTTTTGAAAATCTAAATCAAACACGGTTTGTGCTAGCTGCTTGAAACTTGACTCACTGAATGAATTCTCATTGTGCTCTCTATGCTCTGTTACCGGTTTATGTACCCCTAAGCAGAGCAAAGAAAAATAGACTTTCATTGGAAAGTGTTTGGAGAGCATCCACAGAACTCAGAGTTTACCGCACTCTCAGCAAATATTTTTTCACCCGATCTTGTTGATACTTGGCAGCAAAAATGAGTATATGGGTTGCACTTGGCAGCCCAAATTTCGTAATCTTATGTTGAAGAGTTCCTTTGCAGGAACACTTTGAATTTTTAAGTTTAACTTCTTTTTTCCCTATATGAATACATGCATTTGGAATGCTAAATCAAACACAGTTTGTGATACCTGTTTGAAACTTGGCTCACTCAATTAGTTCTCAGTGCACTCACTATGCATTGTCCCCTGCTGAAGTATCCCCAAGCAGAGGCAAGGAAAATACGCTTTCTTATGGAAGTGTTTGCAGAGCTTCCACAAAACTCCCAAGTTTACTGGAATTTCAGCGAATATTTTTTCACTTGATCTTGTTGATACTAGGTAAGAAAGATGAGTATACCAGTTGCATTTGGCTGCCAAAACTTCGTTCTTCTAAGTTGAAGCATTTGCTTTCAGGAAGACATTGAATTTTGGGGGTTTCTCTTCATTTTAACCTATAGGAATACATGCATTTGGAACTCTAAATCAAACACTGTTTGTGCTAGCTGCTTGAAGCTTGACTCACTCAACTAGTTCCTGGTGTGCTCTCTGTGCTTTGTTCCCTGTTGAAGTGGCCCTAAGTGGAGGCGAGGAACATAGGCTTTCCTTCGAAAGCATTTACAGAGCTTCAACAGAGCTCCAAGTTAACTGGAATCTCTGCAAATATTTACTCACCTGATCTTGATGATCCTTGTCAGGAAAGATGAATATACCAGTTGCACTTAGCTACCCAAATTTCGTTCTTCTAGGTTGAAAAGTCCGTTTGCAGGAACACTTTGAATTTTTAGGTTTCACTTCACTTTTCCTTATAGGGACGTATGCATTTGGAATTATAAATCAAACACGGTTTATGCTAGCTGCTTGAAACTGAAACTCACTCAACTAGTTCTCAGTGCGATCTCTATGCTTTGTTTTCTGTTGAAGTAACCCTAAGCAGAGGCAAGGGAAAGAAACTTTCATTTGAAAGCATTTGCAGTGATTCCACAGAACTTTGAGTTTCCTGGAATCTGAGCAAATATTTTTTCACCCTAACTTGTTGTTACTCGACAGGAAAGATAAGTATACCGGTTGCATTTGGCTGCCCAAATTTAGATCTTCTAGGTTGAATAGTTCGTTTGCAGGAATACTTTGAAATTGTAGGTTTCACTTCATTTTCCCCTATAGGGATACATGCATTTGGAACTCTAACTCAAACACGGTTTGTACTAGCTGCATGAAACTTGACTCACTCAGTTAGTTCTCAGTGCACTCTCTATGCTTTGTTTCCTGATGAAGTAGCCCCAAGCAGAGGCAAGGAACATACACTTTCATCTGAAAGCATTTGCAAAGCTTCCACAGAACTCTTGAGTTTACTGGAATCTCAGCAAAATTTTTTCACCAGATCTTGATGATACTGGGCAGCAAAGATGAGTTTAGTGGTTGCACTTGGCTGCCCAAATTTCATTCTTCAGGGTTGAAGCGTTCGTTTGCAGGAGCGCTTTGAATTTTCAGTTTCGCTTCCTTTTCCCTTATAGGGATACATGCATTTGGAACTGTATATCAAACATGGTTTGTGCTAGCTTCTTCAAACTTGACTCACTCCAGTAGTTCGCGGTGTGCTCTGTATGCTTTGTTCCCTGTGGTAGTAGCTCTAAGCAGAGGCAAGGAACATACACTTTCATCTGAAAGCATTTGCAAAGCTTCCACAGAACTCTGAGTTTACTGGAATCTCAGCAAATATTTATTCACCCGAACTTGTTGATACTTAGCTGGAAAAATGTTTATACCAGTTGCACTTGGCTGCCCCAATTTCGTTTTTCAGTTTGAAGCATTCATTTTCAGGAACACTTTATTTTTAGGTTTGAATTCCTTTCCCCTATATGGATACATGAATTTGGAACTGTAAATCAATCATGGTTTGTGCTAGCTGCTTGAAACTTGACTCAGTCAATGAGTTCTCAGTGTGCTCTCTATGCATTTCTCCCTGTGAAAGTAGCCGTAAGCAAAGGCAAGGAAATACACTTTCATTTTAAAGCGTTTGCAGAGCTCCCACAGAACTCCTAGTTTACAAGAATATCAGAAAAAAGATTTTCACCCATTCTTGTTGATACTTGGCAGGAAAGATCGCTATACCAGTTGCACTTGGCTTCCCAAATTTCATTCTTCTAGGTTCAACTGTTCCTTTCCAGGAACACTTTGAATTTTTAGGTTTCACTTCGTTTTCCCCTATAGGGATACATGCATTTGGAACTCTAAATGAAACACGGATTTTGCTAGCGGCTTGAAACTTGACACACTCGATTAGTTCTCAGTGTGGTCTCTATGCTTTGTTCCCTGTTGAAGTAGCTCTAAACAGAGACAATGAAAATACACTTTCATTGGAAAGTGTTTGCAGAGCTTCCGTAGAACTATGAGTTTACTGGAATCTCAGCTAATATTTTTTCACCCGATCTTCTTGATATTTGACAGGAGAGATAAGTATACAAGTTGTCCTTGGCTGTTCCAATTTCGTGCTTCTCGATTGAAACGTTCGTTTGCAGGACAACTTTGAATTTTTAGGTTTCACTTCATTTTCCCCTATAGGGATACATGCATTTGGAACTCTAAATCAAACACGGTTTTTGCTGTGTGCTTGTAACTTGACTCACTCAACTAGTTCTCAGTGCACTCTCTATGCATTGTTCCCTGTTGGAGTAGCCCTAAGCAGAGGCAAGGAAAACACACTTTCTTTGGAAAGTATTCACCGAGCTTCCAAAAAACTCAGAGATTACTGAAACCTCAGCAAATATTTTGTCACCCTATCTTGTTGATACTTGGTAGGAAAAATGTGTATGCCAGTTGCACTTGGCTGCACAAATTTTGTTCTGCTAGGTTGAAACATTCCTTTGCAGGATGACTTTGAATATTTAGGTTTTACTACATTTTCCCCTATAGGGATACATGCTTTTGAAAATCTAAATCAAACACGGTTTGTGCTAGCTGCTTGAAACTTGACTCACTGAATGAATTCTCATTGTGCTCTCTATGCTCTGTTACCGGTTTATGTACCCCTAAGCAGAGCAAAGAAAAATAGACTTTCATTGGAAAGTGTTTGGAGAGCATCCACAGAACTCAGAGTTTACCGCACTCTCAGCAAATATTTTTTCACCCGATCTTGTTGATACTTGGCAGCAAAAATGAGTATATGAGTTGCACTTGGCAGCCCAAATTTCGTAATCTTATGTTGAAGAGTTCCTTTGCAGGAACACTTTGAATTTTTAAGTTTAACTTCTTTTTTCCCTATATGAATACATGCATTTGGAATGCTAAATCAAACACAGTTTGTGATACCTGTTTGAAACTTGGCTCACTCAATTAGTTCTCAGTGCACTCACTATGCATTGTCCCCTGCTGAAGTATCCCCAAGCAGAGGCAAGGAAAATACGCTTTCTTATGGAAGTGTTTGCAGAGCTTCCACAAAACTCCCAAGTTTACTGGAATTTCAGCGAATATTTTTTCACTTGATCTTGTTGATACTAGGTAAGAAAGATGAGTATACCAGTTGCATTTGGCTGCCAAAACTTCGTTCTTCTAAGTTGAAGCATCTGATTTCAGGAAGACATTGAATTTTGGGGGTTTCTCTTCATTTTAACCTATAGGAATACATGCATTTGGAACTCTAAATCAAAAACTGTTTGTGCTAGCTGCTTGAAGCTTGACTCACTCAACTAGTTCCTGGTGTGCTCTCTGTGCTTTGTTCCCTGTTGAAGTGGCCCTAAGTGGAGGCGAGGAACATAGGCTTTCCTTCGAAAGCATTTACAGAGCTTCAACAGAGCTCCAAGTTAACTGGAATCTCTGCAAATATTTACTCACCTGATCTTGATGATCCTTGTCAGGAAAGATGAATATACCAGTTGCACTTAGCTACCCAAATTTCGTTCTTCTAGGTTGAAAAGTCCGTTTGCAGGAACACTTTGAATTTTTAGGTTTCACTTCACTTTTCCTTATAGGGACGTATGCATTTGGAATTATAAATCAAACACGGTTTATGCTAGCTGCTTGAAACTGAAACTCACTCAACTAGTTCTCAGTGCGTTCTCTATGCTTTGTTTTCTGTTGAAGTAACCCTAAGCAGAGGCAAGGGAAAGAAACTTTCATTTGAAAGCATTTGCAGTGATTCCACAGAACTTTGAGTTTCCTGGAATCTGAGCAAATATTTTTCACCCTAACTTGTTGTTACTCGACAGGAAAGATAAGTATACCGGTTGCATTTGGCTGCCCAAATTTAGATCTTCTAGGTTGAATAGTTCGTTTGCAGGAATACTTTGAAATTGTAGGTTTCACTTCATTTTCCCCTATAGGGATACATGCATTTGGAACTCTAACTCAAACACGGTTTGTACTAGCTGCATGAAACTTGACTCACTCAGTTAGTTCTCAGTGCACTCTCTATGCTTTGTTTCCTGATGAAGTGGCCCCAAGCAGAGGCAAGGAACATACACTTTCATCTGAAAGCATTTGCAAAGCTTCCACAGAACTCTTGAGTTTACTGGAATCTCAGCAAAATTTTTTCACCAGATCTTGATGATACTGGGCAGCAAAGATGAGTTTAGTGGTTTCACTTGGCTGCCCAAATTTCGTTCTTCAGGGTTGAAGCGTTCGTTTGCAGGAGCGCTTTGAATTTTCAGTTTCGCTTCCTTTTCCCTTATAGGGATACATGCATTTGGAACTGTATATCAAACATGGTTTGTGCTAGCTTCTTCAAACTTGACTCACTCCATTTTTCGCGGTGTGCTCTCTATGCTTTGTTCCCTGTGGTAGTAGCTCTAAGCAGAGGCAAGGAACATACACTTTCATCTGAAAGCATTTGCAAAGCTTCCACAGAACTCTGAGTTTACTGGAATCTCAGCAAATATTTATTAACCCGAACTTGTTGATACTTAGCCGGAAAAATGTGTATACCAGTTGCACTTGGCTGCCCCAATTTCGTTTTTCAGTTTGAAGCATTCATTTTCAGGAACACTTTATTTTAGGTTTGAATTCCTTTCCCCCTATATGGATACATGAATTTGGAACTGTAAATCAATCATGGTTTGTGCTAGCTGCTTGAAACTTGACTCAGTCAATGAGTTCTCAGTGTGCTCTCTATGCATTTCTCCCTGTGAAAGTAGCCGTAAGCAAAGGCAAGGAAATACACTTTCATTTTAAAGCGTTTGCAGAGCTCCCACAGAACTCTTAGTTTACAAGAATATCAGAAAAAAGATTTTCACCCATTCTTGTTGATACTTGGCAGGAAAGATCGCTATACCAGTTGCACTTGGCTTCCCAAATTTCATTCTTCTAGGTTCAACTGTTCCTTTCCAGGAACACTTTGAATTTTTAGGTTTCACTTCGTTTTCCCCTATAGGGATACATGCATTTGGAACTCTAAATGAAACACGGATTTTGCTAGCGGCTTGAAACTTGACACACTCGATTAGTTCTCAGTGTGGTCTCTATGCTTTGTTCCCTGTTGAAGTAGCTCTAAACAGAGACAATGAAAATACACTTTCATTGGAAAGTGTTTGCAGAGCTTCCGTAGAACTATGAGTTTACTGGAATCTCAGCTAATATTTTTTCACCCGATCTTCTTGATATTTGACAGGAGAGATAAGTATACAAGTTGTCCTTGGCTGTTCCAATTTCGTGCTTCTCGATTGAAACGTTCGTTTGCAGGACAACTTTGAATTTTTAGGTTTCACTTCATTTTCCCCTATAGGGATACATGCATTTGGAACTCTAAATCAAACACGGTTTTTGCTGTGTGCTTGTAACTTGACTCACTCAACTAGTTCTCAGTGCACTCTCTATGCATTGTTCCCTGTTGGAGTAGCCCTAAGCAGAGGCAAGGAAAACACACTTTCTTTGGAAAGTATTCACCGAGCTTCCAAAAAACTCAGAGATTACTGAAACCTCAGCAAATATTTTGTCACCCTATCTTGTTGATACTTGGTAGGAAAAATGTGTATGCCAGTTGCACTTGGCTGCACAAATTTTGTTCTGCTAGGTTGAAACATTCCTTTGCAGGATGACTTTGAATATTTAGGTTTTACTACATTTTCCCCTATAGGGATACATGCTTTTGAAAATCTAAATCAAACACGGTTTGTGCTAGCTGCTTGAAACTTGACTCACTGAATGAATTCTCATTGTGCTCTCTATGCTCTGTTACCGGTTTATGTACCCCTAAGCAGAGCAAAGAAAAATAGACTTTCATTGGAAAGTGTTTGGAGAGCATCCACAGAACTCAGAGTTTACCGCACTCTCAGCAAATATTTTTCACCCGATCTTGTTGATACTTGGCAGCAAAAATGAGTATATGAGTTGCACTTGGCAGCCCAAATTTCGTAATCTTATGTTGAAGAGTTCCTTTGCAGGAACACTTTGAATTTTTAAGTTTAACTTCTTTTTTCCCTATATGAATACATGCATTTGGAATGCTAAATCAAACACAGTTTGTGATACCTGTTTGAAACTTGGCTCACTCAATTAGTTCTCAGTGCACTCACTATGCATTGTCCCCTGCTGAAGTATCCCCAAGCAGAGGCAAGGAAAATACGCTTTCTTATGGAAGTGTTTGCAGAGCTTCCACAAAACTCCCAAGTTTACTGGAATTTCAGCGAATATTTTTTCACTTGATCTTGTTGATACTAGGTAAGAAAGATGAGTATACCAGTTGCATTTGGCTGCCAAAACTTCGTTCTTCTAAGTTGAAGCATCTGATTTCAGGAAGACATTGAATTTTGGGGGTTTCTCTTCATTTTAACCTATAGGAATACATGCATTTGGAACTCTAAATCAAAAACTGTTTGTGCTAGCTGCTTGAAGCTTGACTCACTCAACTAGTTCCTGGTGTGCTCTCTGTGCTTTGTTCCCTGTTGAAGTGGCCCTAAGTGGAGGCGAGGAACATAGGCTTTCCTTCGAAAGCATTTACAGAGCTTCAACAGAGCTCCAAGTTAACTGGAATCTCTGCAAATATTTACTCACCTGATCTTGATGATCCTTGTCAGGAAAGATGAATATACCAGTTGCACTTAGCTACCCAAATTTCGTTCTTCTAGGTTGAAAAGTCCGTTTGCAGGAACACTTTGAATTTTTAGGTTTCACTTCACTTTTCCTTATAGGGACGTATGCATTTGGAATTATAAATCAAACACGGTTTATGCTAGCTGCTTGAAACTGAAACTCACTCAACTAGTTCTCAGTGCGTTCTCTATG
>NW_027288051.1:0-22969 GCF_047511675.1 Marmota flaviventris
AAGTGTTAGGGTTAGGATTAGGGTTAGTGTTAGGATTAGGGTTAGTGTTAGGATTAGGGTTAAGTTAGAGTTAGGGTTAGGGTTAGGATTAGGGTTAGTATCAGCATTGGGGTTAGGTTTGTGTTTAGGGTTCATGTTAAAAATAGGGTTAGGGTTAGGGTTAGGTTAGCGTTAGGTTTGGCTTAGGGTTCCTGTTTTGGTTAGGATTAGGGGTAGTGTTATGTTTAGGTTTAGCGTTAGTGTTAGGGTTAGTGTTAGGATTATACTTAGGGTTAGCATTAGTGTTTGGTTTAAAGTTATAAATAGGTTTAGGTTTAGATTTAGGGTTAGGATTAGGGTTAATGTCAGGTTTAAAGTTAAGTTTAGTTTTAATGTAAGGGTTAGGGTTAGGGTTAGAGATAGGGTTAGGGATTGGGTTAGTGTTAGGATTAGGTTTAGGGTTCGGTTTAGGTTTTGGGATAGTGTTAGGATTGATGTTATTGTTAGTGTTAGGGTTAATATTAGGGTTAGGTAAGGGTTAGGGTTAGGGTTAGTGTTATGTTAGGATTAGGGTTAGTTTTAGGGTTAGGATTATGGTTAGGGTTAGTGTTAAAGTTAGGTTTACATTTAGGTTTAGGGTTATAATTAGGTTTAAAGTAAGGGTTAGGGTTATTCTTAGGGTTAGGGTTAGAGTTTGTGTTTGAGTTAGGGTTAGGTTTAGTGTAAGTTGTAGGATTATGATTTGGGGTATGGTTAGTTTTAGGGATTGAGTTAGTGTTTGGGTTAGGTTTAGGGATAGGGTAATGGGTAGAGTTAGGGTTAGGGTAAGGGTTAGGGTTAGTGTTAGATTAGTGTTAGGGTTAAGGTTAGGGTTAGGTTTAGTGTTGGGTTTAGGTTTAGGTTGAGGGTTAGGGTTAGGGTTACTATTAATATTAGGGTTAGGGTTAAGTTTAGGGTTAGTGTTACAGTTAGGATTAGGGTTAGGGTTCGAGTGAAGGTTAGGGTTAGGATTTAGTTTAAGGTTAAGGTTAGTTTTAGAGTTAGGATTAGGGTTAGGGTTTGTATTATGGTTAGTGTTAGGGTTAGGGATAGGCTTACGATTACGATTAGGCTTAGAGATAAATTTAGGGTTTGTGTTTGGGTTAGTGTTAGGGTGAAGCTTAGGGTTAGTGTTAGGGTTAGGGTTAAAATTAGGGTGAGATTTAGGGTTAGGGTTAGGTTGATTTTTATGGTTAGAGTTCTAGTTTGGGTTATGTTTATGTTTAGAGTTAGGGTTAGGGTTGGTGTTAGTGTTAGGGTTGGATTAAGTGTTGTGCTTAGTGTTAGATTAGGGTTATTGTTAGGGTTAAGGATCAGGTTCAGGTTAGGGTTAGGTTTAGTTTTAGGGTTAGAGTTAGGGTTAAGCTTATGGTTAGTGTTCGGGTTAGCATTAGGGTTAGAGTTAGGATTAGTGTTATGATTAGCATTAGGGTTAGGGTTAGTGTTAGGATTAGGGATAGGGTTAGGGATAGAGTTAGGTTTAGTGTTAGTGTTAGGGTTGGGTTTAGAATTAGGGTTAGTATTTGTGTTAGGGTTATGGTTATGGTTATGGTTAGGGTTAGTGTTATGATTAGTGTTAGAGTTAGTGTTATGTTTAGGGTTAGTGTTAGTGTTAGGGATAGTGTTAGGTTAGTGTTAGGTTTAGGGTTAGGTTTAATTAAGCTTAGTGTTATCGATAGGTTTAGGGTCAGGGTTAGTATTAATGTTAGGGTTAGATTTAGGGTTAGTGTTAGCCTTAGTGTTTGTTTTACAGTTAGGGTTAGGGTCAAGTTTAGGATTAGAGTTTGGGAAAGGTTTAGAGATGGGATTAGAGTTATTGTTAGTGTTACTGTTAGGTTTAGTGTTAGGATTAGGTTTAGGTTTAGGTTTAGGGTTAGGGTGAGTTTTAAGGTTATGGTTAGTCTTAGGGTTATGTTTAGTGTTATGCTTATGGTAAAGATTAGGGTTTGGTTTAGGGTTTGGATTCCTTTTAGTGTTAGATTAGTGTTAGGGTTACAGTTAGGGTTAGTGTTAGGGGAGGGTTAATAAGGTTAGGTTTAGTGTTAGAGAAAGGGTTAGGGTTAAGTTTATGTTAAGTTTAAGGTTAGGTTTCATGATAGGGTTAAGATTGGGGGCAATGTTAGGTTTATGTTAGGGTTAGGGTTAGGGTTACTGTAAGTTTTAGGGTTAGGGTTAGGATGAGAGTTACAGTTAGGGTTTGGGTTAAGGTAAGGGTTATTGTTAGCTTTAGGTTTAATGTTAGGCTCAGGTAAGGGTTAGGGTTAGGGTTAGTGTTGTGTTTGGGATTAAGGTTAAATTTAGGGTTAGAGTTAGGGTTAGTTTTAGGTTTAGGGTTAGGGTTAGGGTTAATGATAGGCTGAGTTGAGGTTTAGGGTTATGGTTAGTTTTAGCGTTAGCGTTAGGGTTAGTGTTAGTGGTAGGTTTAAGATTACATTTAGGTTTACGGTTAGGGTTAGTGTTAGGGTTAATGTTAGGTTTAGGGTTAGTGTAAGGGTTAATGTTAGGGTTAGTATTAGGGTTGGGGTTAGGGTTCATGTTAGCATCAGGATTAGGGTTAGTGTTAGGTTTAGGTTTAGGTCTAGGGTTAGTGTTTTTCTTAGGGTTAGGGTTAGGGATAGTGTTAGGGTTAGGGATAAGTTTAGGGTTAGTTTTAGCGTTAGGCCTAGTGTTAGGATTAGAATTAGTGTTAGGGTTATGTTTAGGTTTAAAATTAGGGTTATAGTGAGTTTTAAGGTTAGTGTAAATTTAGGGTTAGGGTTAGTTTTAGTGTTAGGTATAGGGTTCATTTTAGCATGAGGGTTAGGGCTAGAATTAGTGTTATGTTAGGGTTAGGGTTTGCTTAATATTAGGGTTAGGGTTAGCTTTAGGATTAAGGTGAGTTTTTGGGTTAGGGTTAGGGTTAATGTTCGGGTTAGGGTTAATTTTAGATTTAGCGATACAGTTAGGGTTATGGTTAGTGTTAGGTTAGTGTTAGGGTAAGAATTATGGTTTGTGTTAGGGTAAGGTTTAGGTTTAGGTTTTCTGTAAGGGTTAGGATTAAAAGATAGGTTTAGTGTTAGGGTTAGGGTTAGTGTTGCATTTAGGGTTATGATTAGGATTAAGAGTAGTGTTTGGGTTAGTGTTATACATAGGTTTAGGGTTAGTGTTATGGTTAGAGTTAGGGTCAGTGTTACACTTAGGGTTATGATTACGAAGAGGGTTAGAGTGAGGCAAAGTGTTAGTGTTAGGGTTGGTTACAGTTAGGTTAGGTATAGTTTTAGGGTTAGTGTTAGTGTTACTGTCAGTGTTAGGGTAAGGGTTAGGGTTAGTGACAAAGTTAGTGTTGGGGTTAGGGTTAGTGTTAGATTAGGGTTAGTGTTAGGGTTAGTGTTCATGTTAGGGTTAGGGTTATGGTTATGTAAGGGTTAGGGTTAGTGTTAGGTTATGGTTAGGATCATGTTTTGCTATAAGGTTTGTGTTAGGTTGATGGTTAGGTTAGGGTTAGGGTAACGTTAGATTTAGGTTTAGGGTTAGATTTAGGGTTAGGGTTAGTGTTAGGGTTAGGTTAGGTTTAAGTTTAGTGTTAGAGTTTATCGTTATTTTTAGGGTTAGTGTTAGGATTAGGGTTAGGGTTAGGGTTAGTGTTAGGTTTAGGTTTAGGGTTAGGATTAGTGTTAGGTTTAAAGTTACGGTTAGGATTCATGTTAGGGTTAGGGGTAGGGTTAGTGTTAGGGTTAGGAATAGGTTTAGGGTTAGCATTAGTGTTAGCATTATTGTTACGTTTAGGGTTATGATTAGGTTTAGGATTTGTTTTGGGGTTAGTGTTAGACTTAGATTTAGGGTTAGTGTAGGGCTGGAGATAGGTTTAGTGTTACAGTTAGGGTTGGGTTATGGTGAGGCTTAGGGATAGTGTTAGGTTAGGGTTAGTGTTAGGGTTAGAGTAATTGTTAGGATTACAGATAGATATTAGGTTTAGGGTTAATGTTAGGATTAGGTTTAGGTTTAGGATTAAGGTTAGTGTTCGAGTTAAAGTTACTGTAGGGTTAGGGTTTATGTTAGGGTTAGTTTTAGGATTTGTGTCAGGGTTAGGATTAGGGTTAGTGTTAGGGATAGGTTTAGTGTTGGGTTAAGGTGAAGGTTAGGGTTATTATTAGGGTTAGGGTCAGGGTTGGGTTTAGGTTTAGGGATAGAGTTAGTGTTAGTGTTAGTGATACGTTAGGTATAGGGTTAGAGTTAGGGTTAGGGATAGGGATAGAATTAAGTTTCGGTTTAGGGTTAGGGTTAGTGTTATGGTTAAGATTAGGTTTAGGGATAGGGTTAGGGTTAGGTTAAAGTTTAGGGTTAAGTTTACTGTTATGGTTAAAATTATTGTTGGTGTAGGTTTAGGGTTAGGGTTAGTGTTAGGGTTAGGGTTAGGGTTAGTGTTAGGGTTAGGGTTAGGATTTGTCTTAGGGTTATGGTTAGAATTATGTTCAAGGTTCTGGTTATGGTTAGGACTAGGGTTAGAATGAGGTTTAGGGATAGGTGAATTAGGGTTCAACATAGGGTTAGTGTTAGGGTTAGGTTTGGGATTAAGTTAGTTTTGGGTTAGGGTTAGGTTTATGGTTCATATTAGGGTTAAAGTTTAGGTTAGTGTTAGCTTTAATTTTAAAGTTAGGGTTAGGGTTAGGGTTAGTGTAAGGGTTAGGATTAGGGTTGTAGTTAGGTTTAGTGTTAGTGTTAGGATTAGGGTTAGGTTTAGGGTTAGCTTATGGTTAAAATTATGGTGAGTGTTAGAGTTATGCTTAGGATTAGGGTTATTGTTAGTGGTTGGGTTAGGTTTAGGGTTTGTTTTAGGATTACAGTTAGGGTTAGAGTTAAAGTTATGGTTAGTGTTAGTTTTAGGGTTAGGGTTAGGGTTGCTTATAGGTTAGAGTTATGGTTAGAATTATCATTTGTGTCAGGTTTAGGGTTATGTTTAGTGTTAGGGTTAGGGTTAGGGTTAGAGTAAAATTTTGGTTTAGGTTTAGGGTTAAGGTTAGAATTAGTTTTGTTTTAGGTTTAGGGTTAGGGTTAGTGTTAGGTTATGATTTAGGTTAGTGTTAGCTTTAGGGTTAGGGTTTGAGATGGGGTTACAGTTAGGGTTATGATTAGGGTTATGATAAAGTTTAGGATTAGGGTTTGAGTTAGGTTTAGGGTTAGGTTTGGGTTAGATTTAGGTTAGGGTTAGGGCTAGAATTAGGGTTAGTGTTAGGGTTAAGGTAAGGGTTGGGGTTAAGATTATTGTTAGGGTGAGGGATAGGGTTTGGGTCTAATTAGGGTTAGAGTTAGTTTTATGATTCATGTTAGGATTAAAGTAGGGTTAGAGTTAGGGTTAGGGTTAGGTTAGGGATAAGTTTAGGATTAGGTTAAGTGTTACGGTTAACCTTAGTGTTAGCCCCAACTTTAGGGATAAGATTTGGGTTAAATTAGGGTTAAATTTATGGTTTGTGTTACTATTAAGGTTAGGAATTTTGTGAGGTTTAGGTTTATGGTAAAGATTAGGGTTATTAGTGTTAATGTTAGCTTTAGGGTTAGGGTTATTTTTAGGTTAGGGTTAGCGTTAGGTTTAGTGTTAGGGTTACGTTTAGGATTAGGGTTAGGGTTAGTGTTATGGTTAGGATTATGGTTAGGGTTAGGGTAAGAGTTAGTGTTTGGGTTTGAGTTATATTTAGTGTTAGTGTTAGGGGTATGGTTAGTGTTAAAGTTAGGGTTAGGATTAGGGTAAGGTTTAGTGTTAGGTTTAAGATAAGGGTTAGGGTAGGTTTAGTTTGGGATAGGATTAGTGTTAGGTTTAGGGTTAGGGTTAGGGTAAGATTTAGGGTTAGTTTCAGGATGAGGGTTAGCTTTAGGTTTAGGATTAATGTTGTGGTTAGGGTTAGGGATAGGGTTAGGTAAGGTTAGTGTTTAGTTTTGGGTTAGTGTTAGGTTTATGTTTAGTGTATGTGTTACGGAGAGGGTTAGTGTTAGGGTTGTGTTTGGGTTAGGATTAAGGTTAGGGTTCTTGTTAGGGATAGGGTTAGGATTAGTATTAGGTATTGGTTTAGGGTGAGGGTTAGAGTTAGGATTAGGGTTAGGGTTAGGTTTAGGTTTAGGATTAGGAAAACTATTAGGGTTAAATTAAGGATTACTTTTAAAATTACATTTAGGGTTATGGTTGGGGTTAGTTTTGGGGTTAGAATTAGAGTTAGAGTTCAGTTTATGTTTAGAGTTAGTTTTAGTGTTAGGCTTAGGATTAGGTTTAGGGTTAGTGTTAGGGTTAGTATTAGCATTATAGTTATGATTTGTGTGAGGGTAAGTGTTATGGTTAGGGTTTGTGTTAAGGTTAAAGTTAGATTCAGATTTTGGGTTATGGTTAGTAAGAGGGTTAAAGTGAGGCATAGGGTTATGTCAGGGTTAGTTTTAGGGTTATGGGTAGGTTAGTGTTAGTGATAGGGTTAGAGTTAGGGTTAGTGTTAGGGATAGGGTTAAGTTTAGATTTAGGTATAGGGTTAGGGTTAGGTTTAGGGTTAGTGTTAGTGATAGGGATAGGGTTGAGTTTAGGGTTATTGGTAGGGTTAGGGTTAGGGTTAGTGTTAAACTTAGGGTTAAGGTTAGGGTTAGGGTTTGGGTTAATGTTAGGTTTAGTGTTGGGTTTAGGGTTAGGGTAAATTTGGGAAACGGTTAGGGTTAGTGATATGTTAGGATTAGGGTTATGTTTTGGGTTAGGGTTTGTGTTAGCGTTATGGTTAGGGTAAGGATTAGGGTTAGGGTTACTATAGCCATAGGGTTAGGGTTAGGATTAGGTTTGTGTTAGGTTTAATGTTAAGTTTAGGATTAGGGTTAAGGACAGGTTTAATGTTAGGTTTATGGTTACTTTTAGGGTTAGTGTGAGGGTTAGAGTTAGGTTTAGGGTTAGTGTTAGGGTTAAGTTTAGTGATAGGGTTAGTGTTAAGGTTACGGTTCAGGTTAGGGTTCATGTTAGGTTTAGGGTTAGGGTTAAGTTTATGGTTATTGTTATGGTTAGGATTAGTGTTTGGGTTAGTGTTAGAGTTAGGTTTAGGGATAGTTTTAAAATTAGAGTTAGGGTTAGGGTTAGTGTTAGGGTTAAGGTGAGGCTTGGGGTTAGTGTTACGGTAGGGTTAGGGTTAGGGTTAGAGTTAGTGTTAGGGTTAGGATTAGGTTTAAAGTTTGTGTTTGGGTTACGTTTATGGTTATGATTAGGGTTACTATTAGTGTTTGGGTTAAGTTTAGGGTTGGGTTTAGTGTTAGGGTTAGGAATAGTTTTAGGGTTAGTGTTATCACTAGGTTTAGTGTTAAGGTTTTTCTTATTTAGGATTAGGATTAGGGTATGGTTAGTTTTAGGGGTAGGGTTAGGGTTAGTGTTAGGGGTAGGGTAAGGTTTTCGGTTAGTGCTACATTTTGGTTAGGGTTAGGTATTGGTTATGGTTAGTGTTAATTTTAGGGATAGGGTTTGTGTTATGTTTATGGTTAGTGTTAATGTTGGGGTTAAAATTTTGTTTAGGGTTAGGTATTGGTTATGGTTAGGGTTAATTTTAGGGATAGGGTTTGAGTTATGTTTAGGGTTAGTGTTAATGTTGGGGTTAAAATTTTGGTTAGGGTTAGGGTTAGGGTAAGGTTTAATGTTATGGTTAGGGTTAGAATTAGGGTTAGAGTAAGTTTTAGGGATAGGGTTAGGGTTATGGTTACAATTAGTATTACTTTTAGTGTTAGGATAAGTGTTAGGGTTAGAATTAGGGTTAGTGTTAGATTTGCTTAGGGTTTGTGTTGGGGTTCTGCTTAGTGTTATAGTTTGGGTTACAATAAGGGATAAGATTAGGGTTAGAGTTAGGTTAGGGTTAGGGTTTGGGTTATGGTTAGGGTTAGTTTTTGGATTAGTGTTTGTGTTAGGGTTAGTGTTAGGTTTTAATTAGGGTTAGGGTTAGGGTTAGTGTTAGGTTTAGCGTTCGTGTTAGGTTTAGGTTTAGGGTTAGGGTTAAATTTAGGGTTAGAGTTAGTGCTTTTGATAGGGTTATAGTTAGGTTTAGGGTTACTATTAGTGTTAGGGTTAGGGTTAGTTATAGGTTTAGGGTTAGGGTTAGGGTGAGGGTTAGGGTGAGATTTAGGGTTACAGTAAGGTTTAGGTATAGTGTTCGGATTAAGGTTAGGGTTAGCGTTAGGTTTAGTGTTAGGATTAAGATGAAGATTAGTGTTAGAATTAGTGTTATTTTAGGGTTTGTGTTAGGGTTAGAGTTAGTGTTAGGGTTAGGGTTAAGGTAAGTGTTAGGGTTAGGGTTAGGGTTAAAGTGAGAATTCATGTTACAGTTAGGGTTAGTGTTAGGGTTAGGGTTACAGTTAGAATTAGGGTTAAGGTTAGTGTTAAGTTAGGGTTAGGGTTAGTGTTAGGTAAAGGTTTAGGGTTAGGATGAGGTTTAGGGTTAATGTTAGGGTGATGCTTAGCTATAGGGTTAGGGTTATGGTTAGGGTTAAATTAAGGTTAGTGTTTCGTTTAGGTTTTGTGTTACTGTTAGGGTTAGGTTCCGGTTAGAGTTAGGGTTTGGGTTCCTGTTAGGGTTAAGTTTAGGGTTAGTGTTAGGAATACATTTAGGGTGAGGGTTAGAGTTAGGGTTAGGGTTATTGTTAGTGTTAGGTTAGATTTATGATTAGGGTTAGGGTAGTGTTAGGTTTAGGTTTAGGGTGTGGATTAGGTTTAATGTTAGGGTTAGAGTTAGGGTTAGATTTGTTTAGGGTTAGGCTAAGGTTACAGATAGGGTGAGGGTTCGTGTTAGTGTAAGGGTTAGGGTTAGTCTTAGTAATAGGTTTAGTGTTAGGGTTAGGGTTAGGTTTAGCATTAGAGTTTGGGTTAGAGTTATAGTTAGGTATAGGTTTAGTGTTAGGGTTCGGGTGAGTGTTAGTGTTAGGTTTAGTGTTAGGATTAGTGTTAGGGCTAGGGTTAGGGTTACTGTTAGTTTTAGTGTTAGTTTTAGGGTTAGGGTTAGTGTTAGTGTTAAGTTTAGGGTTAGGTATTGGGATAGGGTTAGGGTTATTGTTGGAGTAAGGGTTAGGTTGAAGCTTAGGGTTAGTGTTAGGGTTAGGGTTAGGTTAAGAGTTAGTGTTAGGGTTAGGTTTAGGTTTAGGATTAGTGTTAGAGTTAAAGTTAGAGTTAGGGTTAGGGTTAGTTTTAGGGTTAACATTAGGATTTGGGTTAGGGTTAAGTTTAGTGTTTGGGTTTGGGTTACGGTTACAAATCGTGTTAATGTTAGGGTTAGGGTTAGGGTTATTGTTAGGTTTTTGGTTAGGTTTAGGGTTAGTGTTAGTGTTAGGGTTAGTGTTAGTTTTAGGTTAGGATTAGGAATATTGTTAGTTTTAGATTTAGGATTAGGTTTAGGGTTAAAGTTTGTGTTAGGGTTAAGGTTAGGTTTAGCTTTAGCTTTAGGTTTCATGTTAGGGTTAATGTTAGTGTTAGGGTTAGAGATAAGTTGAGGCTTAGGGTTAGTGTTAGGGTTTGAATTAGGATTAGGTTTTGGGTTACGGTTAGTGTTAGGTTTATGGTTAGGGTTAGGTTTAGGGTTAGAGTTAGGGTTATGTTTAGTGTTAGGGTTAATTAAGGTCAATGTTTGTGTTATGGTTACAATTAGGTTCTGGATAAATATAAAATTAGGATTAGAGATAGGGTTAGGCTAGTGTTACATTAGGTTAGGGTTAGGGATAGGGTTAATGTTAGTTTTAGGTTAGGGTTAGTGTTAGTTTTAGGTTTAGGTTGAGAGTTAGAGTTAGGGTGAGTTTTAGGGTTAGGATAAGTGATAGGTTTAGGTTTAGGGTTAGGGTTAGTGTTAGGGTTAGGGTGAGGTTTAGTGTTTGGATTAGGTCTAGGGTTAGGGTTAGTGTTAAGTATTGGGATAGGTTTAAGTTAGTGTTAGGGTTAGGGCTAGTGTTAGGATTAGGGTTAGGGTTAGGGTTAGGGTGAGGGTGAGGGTGAGGTTTCGTGTTTGGGTTAGGGTTAGGGTTAGTGTTAAGTGTAGGGTTAAGATTAGGGTTAGTGATAGTGTTAGGGTTGGGGTTAGGGTTAGGGTTAGGGTTAGTGTTATGGTTAGGGTGAGGTTTAGTGTTACAGTTAGTGTTAGTGTTAGGGTTATGGTTAGTGTTTGGATTAGGTCTAGGGTTAGGGTTATTGTTAAGTATTGGGATAGGTTTAGGTTAGTGTTAGGGTTTGGGTTAGTGTTAGTGTTAGGGTTAGGGTTATGTTAGGTTTAGGGTGAGGTTTCGTGTTTGGGTTAGGGTTAGGGTTACTGTTAAGTGTAGGGTTAGGATTAGAGTTAGTGATAGTTTTAGGGTTGGGATTAGGGTTAGGGTTAGTGTTAGTGTTACGGTTAGGATAAGGGTTAAGTTTTGATTTCATGGTAGGGTTAGGGTTATGGATACTGTTAGGGTTAGGATAAAGGTTAGGGTTATTAATAGGCTTAGGGTTAGGTTTAGAGTTAGTGTTAGGTTAGAGTTAGTGTTAGTGTTAGGTTGGGGTTAGTGTTAGTGTTAGGGTGAGGTTTCGTGTTTGGGTTAGGGTTAGGGTTAATGTGAAGTTTAGGGTTAGGATTAGGGTTAGTTATATTGTTAAGGTTGGGGTTAGGGTGATGGTTAGGGTTAGGGTTAGTGTTATGGTTAGGGTGAGGTATAGTGTTACGGTTAGTGTTAGTGTTAGGGTTAGGGTTAGTGTTTGGATTAGATCTAGGGTTAGGGTTAGTGTTAAGTATTTGGAAAGGTTTAGGTTAGGGTTAGGGTTTGGGTTAGTGTTAGGATTAGGGTTAGGGTTAGTGTTATGTTTAGGGTGAGGTTTCATGTTTGGGTTAGGGTTAGGGTTACTGTTAAGTGTAGGGTTAAGATTAGGGTTAGTGATAGTGATAGGGTTGCGATTAGGATTAGGGTTAGTGTTAGTGTTACAGTTAGGATAAAGGTTAAGTTTTGATTTCGTGGTAGGGTTAGGGTTATGGATAATGTTAGGGTTATGATAAAGGTTAGGGTTATTAATAGGGTTAGGGTTAGAGTTAGTGTTACGTTAGGCTTAGTGTTAGGGTTAGGTTAAGGTTAGGGTTATGGTTAAAGTTAGGGTTTGTTTTACAGTTAGGGTTAGTATTGGGGTTAGTGTTAGTGTTAGGGTTAAAGTTAGTGTTAGGATTAGGTTTAGGGTTAGCGTTAAGTAAACTTAAGGATTAGGTTTAGTGGTTAGGGTTAGAATTCGTTGTAGGGTAAATTTAGGGGTAGGGTTTGTGTTAGGGTTAGGGTTAGGTTTAATTGTAGGGTTAGGGTTAGGGTTTGTGTTGGGGTTCCTGTTAGGGTTATGTTTATAGTTATGGTTATGGTTTGAATTAGGGTTAGGTTTAGGGCTAGTGTTAGGGTAGGTTTGGGTTGGGGTTAGGATTAAGGTTAGTGTTAGGGTTAGGGTTAAGTTTAGAGTTAGGGTTTGGTTAGGATTAGGGTTAGGGTTAGGGTTAGGGTTCCTGTTAGGTTTAGGCTTAGGGTTAGTATTAGATTTAGGTTTAAGGTTTGGGTTAGGGTTCGGATAAGTGTTAGGGTTAGTGTTTGTGTTAGCATTAATGTTGGGTTAAAGTTATACTTAGATTTAGAATGAGTGTTAGTGTTAGAGTTAGGGTTAGTGTTACGTTTAGGGTTAGGGTTAGTGAGAGGGTTAAGTTTAGGTTTAGGGTTAGGGTTATTGTTTGGGTTAAGATTAGGGTGAGAGTTACAGTTAGGTTTAACGTTTGGGTTAGGGTTAGGGTTAGGGTATGGGTTTGTGTTAGAATTAGGTTTCAGTTTAGGTTTAGGTTTAGATTTAGGTTTAGGGTTAGTGTTAGGGTTAGGGTTCAGGTTAGAGTGAGGGTTAGGCTGAGTGGTATCGTTAGGTTTAGGGTTTGTGTTAAAGTTATGTTTAGAGTTAGTGTTAGGGTTAGTGTGAGGGTCAGGATTACATTTAGGGTTAGATAAGTGTTAGCATTAGGGTTAGATTAGGGTTAGGCTCTTGGTTTAGGCTTAGGGTTAGTGTTAGGTTTAGGTTTAGGGTTTGTGTTAGGGTTAGGTTTAGCATTAGAGTTAGGGTTAGTGTTAGGATTAGGGTTAGGGTTAGTGTCAGGGTTAGGGTTAGATTTGTTTTAGGGTTACAGTTAAAGTTATGGTTAGGGTTACGGTTACAGTTAGTGTTAAGGTTCGTTTTAGATTTAGAGTTAGGTTTAGATTAGGATAAGGGTTAGGGTTAGGTTAGGATTAGGTTTATGGTTAGGGTTAGGGTTAGGGTTAAGTTTAGGGTTAGTGTTAGGTTTAGATTTAGGGGTTGGGTTAGGTTAGGGTTAGTGTTAGGGTTAGGGTAGGGTTTAGCAATAGTATTTGGGTTAGGATTAGAGATAGGTTTAGGGTTAGTGTTAGGATTATGGTTAGGGTGAGTATCTGGTTTAGGGTTAGAGTTAGGGTGAGGGTGAGGTTTAGGGTTAGGGTTATTGTTAGTGTTAGGGTTAGGGTTACCCTTTGGGTTAGGGTTAGTGTTAGGGTTAGTGTTATGTTTCGTGTTAAGGTTAGGATTAATGATATGGTTAGTGTTGGGATTAGGGATAGGGTTTGTTTTAGGTTTAGGGTTAAGGTTCACGTTAATGTTAAGTTTAGGGTTAGTGTTAGGGTTAGGATAAAGGTTAGAATTCGAGATAGGGTTAGGTTTAGGGTTAGGGTTATGATTACAGTTTAGGGTTAGGGTAGGGTTAGTGTTAGGGTTAGGGTTAATGTTAGTGATGAGTTCAGGTTTAGTTAGGGTTAGAATTAGTGTTAGGTTAGGCTTACGTTTAGGGTTAGGTTAAGGTTCGGGTTATGGTTACGGTTGGGGTTTTTGTTACAGTTAGGATTGTGGTTAGGGTTAGTTTTAGGGTTAGGGTTAAAGTAAGTTTTAGGGTTAGGATTAGGATTAGGTTAAGGTTAAGGTTAGGTTTAGGGTTATGTTTAGAATTGATGTTAGTGTAAAGTAAGGGTTAAGGTTAATGTTGGATTAGGGTTAGGGTTAGTGTTAGGGTAAGGGTTAGGGTTTGTGTTAGGGTTACTGATAGGGTTACATATAGGTTTACAATTACAGTTAGGATTAGGGTTAGGGTTAGGTACAATTTAGGGTAGGTTATGGTTAGGGTTAGGGTTATAGTTATTGTTATTGTTAGGGTTAGGATTAGGTTTAGGGTTAGGGTTACAGTTAGGGTTAGGTTAGGGTTAGGGTTAGGGTTAGGGTTAGACTTAGGTTTAGTGTTAGGTTTAGGTTTAGGTTTTGGGTTAGGGTTAGGGTTAGGGTAAGGGTTAGCATTAGTGTTTGGTTTGGGGTGTTAATGAGGTTTAGGGTTAGTGTTAGGGTTTGGGTTAGTGTTAGGTTTAGGGATAGGGTTATGGTGAGGGTTATGTTTAGGTTCAGATTTAGGGTTAGGGTTAGGGTTAGGATTAGGGTTAGTGATAGGGTTAGGATTAAAGTTAGGTTTAGGTTTAGTGTTAGTGTTAGGGTTAGACTTAGGGTTAGGGTTTCTGTTAGGGTTAGGGATAGGGTTAGACTTAGGGTTAGTGTTAGGGTCGGGGTTATGATTTGGGTGAGAGTTAGGCTTAGTGGTATGGTTTGGTTTAGGGTTTGTGTTAGGGTTAGGGTTCGAATTAGTGTTATGGTTAGTGTTAGTGTTAAAATTTGGGTTTGGTTAGGTAAGCGTTAGTGTTAGGGTTAGGTAAAAGTTAGGGTTATGGTTTGGGTTAGGGTTGTTGTTAGGTATACGATTAGGGTTATGGTTTGTTTTAGGGTTAGGGTTAGGATTAAGTTTTGTGTTGGTTTATGTTAGTTTTATGGTTAGGGTTAATGTTAGTGTTTGGGTTAGGGTTAGTATTAGATTTAGGGATAGGATTATGGTGAGGGTTAGGTTTAGGTTTAGGGTTAGGGTTCTTGTTAGGGTTAGGATTAGGGTTAGGGTTAAAATTAAAGTTAGGTTTAGGGTTAGTTTTAGAGTTAGGTTTAGACTTAGGGTTAAGGTTTCTGTTAGGGTTAAGGATAGGGTTAGTGTTGGGGTTAGTGTTAGGGTTGGTGTTATGGTTTGGGTGAGGTTTAGGCTTAGTGGTATTATTAGGTTTAGGGTTTGTGTTAGGGTTAGTGTTAGGGTTAGTGTTACGGTTAGTATTAGTGTTAAAATTTGGTTTGGTTAGGTAAGCGTTAGAGTTAGGGTTAGGTAAAAGTTAGGGTTATGATTTTTGTTAGGGTTGTTGTTGAGTATAGAATTAGGATTAAGTTTTCTGTTAGGGTTAGGGATAGGGTTAGGTTTTGTGTTAGGATTAGGGTTAGTTTTATGGTTAGGGTTATGGTAACAGTTACTGTTAGGGTTTGGGTTAGGGTTCAGTTTAGGATTATGTTAAGGTTAGGGTTTGGGTTAGGGTTAGGTTAGGGTAACTTTTAGGGTTAGGGTTCATGTTAAAATGAGGGTTAGGATTAGGGTTAGTGTTAAGTTTAGGTTTACACTTAGGGTTAGTGTAGTGTACGTGTTAGGGTTAAGATTAGGGTTAATTTTATTTTTTGGGTTAGGGTTACAGTTAGGTTTCGGTTGAGTGTTAGGGTTAGTGTTAGGTTTAGGGTTAGGCTTAGGGTTAAGCTTCGTGTTACTGTTAGGGTTAGGTTTACGTAAGTGTGAGGGTTAGGGTTAGGGTTACGGATAGAGTTAGTGTTATGGCTAGAGTTAAGTTAGGGTTAAGTTTGGGGTTAGGATTAGGATTAGGGTTAGTGTTAGGGTTTGATTTAGGGTTAGGGTTAGTGTTTGTGTTAGGGTTAGGATTAGTGTTAGGTAAGGGTGAGGGTTCGGGATGAATTAGGATCAGGATTATGGTTGGGTTAGGGTTTGTGTTAGGGTTAGAGTTAGAGTTAATGTTAGTGTTAGTGTTAATGTTAGGATTAGGATAGTGTTAGTTTTAAGGTTAGGATTAGGTTTAGGGTTAGTGTCAGGGTTAGGGTTAGGTTTGGATTTTGGTTTAGGGTCGGGCTTAATGGAATGATTAGGGTTAGTGTTAGAGTTAGTGTTAAGGTTAGTGTTATTGTTATGGTTAGTGTTCGGGTTAGAGTAAGGTTTAGGTTTAGGGTAAAGGTTGGGGTTAAGTTTATTGTTAGGTTTAGGGTTCGGGTTAGGGTAAGGGTGAGGGTTAGGGTTAGGGTTATGGATAGAGTTAGTGTTATGGTTAGAGTTAAGTTAGGGTTAAGTTTTGGGTTAGAACTAGGATTATGGTTAGTGTTAGGGTTTGATTTAGGGTTAGGGTTAGTGTTTGTGTTAGGGGTAGGGTTAGCGTTAGGTAAGGGTGAGGGTTCGTGATACATTAGGGTCAGGATTATGGTTGGGATAGGGTTTGTGTTAGGATTAGAGTTAGAGTTAGAGTTTGGGTTAGGGTTTGTGTTAGAGTTAGGTTTATGGTTTGCTTTAGGGTTACGTTTATGTTACGGTTAATTTTAGAACTAGTGTTAAGGTTAGGATTAGGATTAGTGTTAGTTTTCAGGTTATGATTAGATTTAGGGTTAGTGTCAGGGTTAGGGTTAGGTTTGGTTGTGGTTTAGGGTCGGGCTTAATGGAATGGTTAGGGTTAGTGTTAGAGTTAGGGTTAGTGTTATGGTTATGGTTAGGGTTAGGTTTAGTGTTCGGGTTAGGGTAAGGTTTAGGTTTAGGGTAAAGGTTGGGGTTAAGTTTATTGTTAGGTTTAGGGTTAGGTTTAGATTTAGTTTTAGTGTTAGGATTAGTGTTAGGATTAGTGTTAAGGTTAGGGTTAGGTTTAGTGTTAGGGTTAGGGTTAGTTTTAGGGTTAGGGATAGTGTTATGGTTAGGATAGGGTTAGAGATAGAGTTAGGCTTCGGGTTATGGTTGGTCTTAGGGTTAGGGTTAGGGTTAGGGAAGGGTAAGGGATAGAGTTAGGCTTAGGGTTATGGTTCTTCTTAGGGTTAGGTTTAGGGTTAGTGTAATGGCTAGGGTTATGGTTAATGTTAGAACTAGTGTTAGTGTTAGGGTTAGGGTAAAGGTTAGGGTTAGGGATCGTGTTAAGTTTAGGAATAGGTATGGGTTAGTGTTATGGTTAGGGTTATGGTTAGGGTTAAGGTTAGTGTTAGGGTTAGGGTTATGGTTAAGTTTAGTGTTAGGGTATGGGTTAGGGTTAGGGTTAGGCTTAGGGTTAGTTTAGTTTTAGGTTTAGGTTTGGAATTTGAGTTAGGATTAGGGTTAGGGTTAGTGTTAGTGTTAGGGATATGGCTACGATTATGTTAGGATTAGTGTTATTGTTAGTATTAAATTTTGCGTTACGTTTAGGGTTAGGGTTAATGGTAGGGTTAGAGTTAGGGTTAGGGTTAGTATTAGGGTTAGGGTTAAGTTTAGGGTTAGAGTTTGGATTAACGTAAGGGTTAGGGTTAGGGTTAGAGTTAGTGTTATTGTTTGAATAAGTGATTGTGTTAGGGTTTGGGTTTGGGTGAGTGTTAGTGTTAGGGTTTGGATTAGGTTTGTGTTACAGTTAGGGTTAGGGGTAATTATAGTGTTACAGTTAGGAGTAGGTTAGAGTTAGTGTTAGGGTTAGGGTCAGGTTTAGAGTTAGCATTAGTGTTAGGGGTAGGGTTAGTGTTATGGTTAGGGTTATGTTTAGGTTTATGCTTAGTGTTATTGTTAGGGTTAGTGTTATGATAAGGGTTAGGTTTATGGTTAGTGTTAGGGTTAGTGTTAGGTTTAGGGTTAAGTTTAGATTTAGTTTTAGGGTCAGGGTTAGGGTTAGTGTTAGGGTTAGGGTTAGTTAGGGTTTGGGTTAGGTTTAGGATTTGTGTAAGGGTTAGGGTTATGGTTAGTGTTAGGGTTATGGATAAGATTAGGGTTAGAATTAGGGTTAGGTTTACTCTTAGGATTATGACCAGGTTTAGAGTGAGAGTTAATCTTAGTGTTAGGGTTACAGGTAGAGTTAGGGTTAGTGTTAGGGTTAGGGTTATGGTTAGGCTTAGTGTTATTGTTAGGTTTGGGCTTATGTTTAGGTTTAGAATTAATGATAGGATTAGAATTGGGGTTAGGTTTATTGTTAGGGTTAGGTTTAGTGTTAGTGTTAGTGTTATGGTTGGTGTTAGTGTTAGAGTTAGGGTTTGAGAGAGTGTTAGGTTTAGTGTTAGAGTTAGGGTTAGACTTAGGGTTCATGTTAGAGTTAGGGTTATGGTTTGCATTAGGGTTAGTGTTAGGGTTAGCGTTAGAGTTAGGTTTAGGGTTGGGTTTAGGGTTAGGTTTAGGGTTAGTGTTAGGGTTAGTTTTAAGGTTAGGGTTAGGGTTATTTTAAGGTTCATTTTAGGGTTAAGTTTACGGTTAGGGTGAGTGTGAGGGTTAGAATTAGTGTTCGTGTTAGGGTTAGGGTGAAAGTTAGGGTTACGTTAGGTTTAGTGTTAGTGTTTGTATTTGTCTTAGGGTTAGGGTTTATTATACTGTTAGGGTTAGGGATAGGTTTAGAGTTAGTTTTAGGGTTAGGGTTAGGTTTAGGGTGAGTGTTGTGATTAGTGTTAGGGTTAAGATTAGTGTTATGGTTAAGATTAGTTTTAGGTTTTGGGTTAAGATTAGTGATAGGGTTAGGTTTAGGGTTAAGGTTACTTTTAGGATAAGTATTAGGGTTAGGGTTAGGGGTAGGTTTAGGTTTAGGTCTTGAGTTAGGAATAGGCTTAGAGTTATTGTTAGGGTTAGGGTTTCAGTTAGGATTAGGATAGGGTTAGTGTTAATGTTAGTGTTAAGTTTTGTGTTAGGGTGAGTGTTAGGATTAAATTTATGGTTACTTTTAAGTTTAGGGTTAGGGTTAGGGTTAGGGTAAGGGTTAGGATTAGGGTTAGTGTTAGTGTCAGTGTTAGAATTAGAGTTTATGTTAGGGTTCGGGTTAGGGTAAGGGTTAGTGTTAGAGTTAGGATTAGGGTTAGGTTTGTGTTAGGGTTAGGGTTAGGGTTAATTATACTGTTAGGGTTAGGGATAGGATTAGAGTTAGTGTTAGGGTTAGGGTTAGAGTTAGGTTTAGGCTTAGGTTTATGGTTAGTGGTAGTGGTAGTGTTATGATTAGGGTTAGTGTTAGGATACGGGTTAGGTTTAGGGTTAGTGTTAGTTTTTGTATTAGGTTAGTGTTAGGGTTAGGGTTAGTTAGGGTTAGGATTAGGTTTATTGTTAGGGTTTCTTTTAGGGTTAGGGTTAGTGTTAGGGTTATCAATAAGATATTTAGGGTTAGAATTAGGTTAGGTTTAGTGTTAGGATTATAATTAGGTTTAGAGTTAGAGTTAATCTTAGTGTTAGGGTTAGGGGTAGAGTTAAGGTTAGTGTTACTGTTTCGGTTAGGGTTATGTTTAGGGTTAGGTTTAGTGTTAGGTTTGGGGTTATGTTTAGGGTTAGGGTAGTGTTAGTTTGGGGTTTATGGTTAGGGTTAAAATTAGTGATAGGATTAGGTTTGGGTTTAGGTTTATTGTTAGGGTTAGGATTAGGGTTAGTGTTGCAGTTAGTGTTAGGATTGGGGTTAGGGTTAGTGTTAGTGTTAGGGTTAGAGTTAGACTTTGGGTTTGTGTTAGAGTTAGGGTTATGGTTTGGATTAGGGATAGTGTTAGGGTGAGGGTTAGGGTTAGGTTTAGGGTTGGGTTAGGGTTTGGGTTAGGGTTAGCGTTAGGGTTAGGGTTAAAATTAGTTTTAGGGTTAGGGTTAGGGTTAAGTTTAAGGCTTGTGTTAGTGTTGAGTTAAAATTTAAAATTAGGGTCAGATTTAGTGTTACGGTTAGAATTAGTGTTCAAGTTACGGTGACTGTTAGGATTAGGATTAGGGTTAGGGTGAGGGCTAGGGTTAGGTTTAGATTTACTTTCAGTGTGTGTGTTAGGGTTAGGGTTAGGGTTTATTGTAGTGTTAGGGTTATGGATGTGTTTAGAGTTAGTGTTAGGCTTAGGGTTAGGTTTAGGGTTAGTGTTATGATTAGTGTAAGGGTTAGGGTTAAGGTTAGTGTTAGTGTAAGGGTTACAGTTAGTGTTCGTTTTAGGGTTAGGGATAGTGTTAGGTTTTGGGTTAGGTTTGAGTTAGGATTAGGGTTAGGGTTATTGTTAGGTTTAGGATTACAGCTAGGATTAGAATAGGGTTAGAGTTAATGTTAGAGTTAAATTTTGTTTTAGGGTTAGTGTTAGGATTATGTTTAGGGTTAGGGTTAGTGTTAGAATTAGGGGTAAGGGTAGGGTTAGGGTTAGATTTAGTGTTAGTGTTAGGGTTAAGTTTCGGGTTAGTGTTAGGGTTAAAGTAATAGTTAGGATTCAGGTTAGGGTTAGTGTTAGTGTTCGGGTTAGTGTTACAGTTAGTGTTAGTGTAAAGGTTAGGGTTAGGGTGAGTATTAACGTTAGGTTTAGGGTTAGGGTTATGTTTGTGTTATGGTTAGGTTTAGGTTTAATTATAGTGTTAGGGTTAGGGATAGGTATAGAGTTCGTGTTAGAGTTAGGGTTAGGGTTAGTGTTAGGGTAAGGGTTAGGTTTAGGTTTAGGTTGAGGGTTAGTGTTAAAGTTAGTGTTAGGGTTAGAATTAGGGTTAGGGTTAGAGTTAGTTTAGTGTTAGGAATAGGGATAGGGTTAGTGTTAGTGTTAAGGTTACGAATAGGATTAGGGTTATATTTAGGGTTAGAATTAGGGTTAGGTTTAGTGTTAGTATTACGGTAAGGTTTAGATTTAGAGTTAATGTTACTGTTAGGGTTAGGGGTAGGGTTAATGTTAGTGTTAGTGTTAGGGTTATTGTCAGGGTTAGGGTTAGGGTTTACGTTAGTGTTATCGTTAGTGTTCGTTTTAGGGTTAAAATTAGGGTTATTGTTAGGGTTAGGATTAGACTTAGGGTTCGTGTTAGGATTAGTGTTAGGTTTAGTATTATCATTAGTGTTAGGTTTAGGGTTAGGGTTAAGATTAGGGTTAGGATAAGGGTTACAGTTAGTGTTAGTGTTAGGGTTACTGTTAGGGTTAGTGTTTGGATTAGGATTATGGTTAGTGTTAGGATTACGTTTAGGGTTACAATTAGATTTTGTGATAGGGTTAGGTTTAGGGTTAGGGTCAGGGTTAAGGTTAGGATTACTGTTAGGATTATGCTTAAGTTTGGGTTAGGGTTAGTGTTAGGGTTAGGTTTAGGGTTAGAGTTAGAGTTAGGGTTAGTGTTTGTTTTAAGGTTTAAGTTAGTGTTAATGTTAGGGTTAGGGTTCGCTTTGGGATTACAGTTAGAATTAGCGTTAGGTTGGGGTTACGGTTAGGGTTAGTGTTGGGGTTAAGGTTACAATTAGGGTTAGTGTTAGGGTTTGGGTAAGTGTTAGGGTTAATGTTCACGTTGTGTTAGGGTTAGGGTTAGTATTATGGTTAGCATTAGGGTTAGGATTAGGGTTAGTGTTAGGGTTATTGTTAGAGTTAATGTTAAGTTTAGGGTTAGTGTTAAAGTTAGTGTTAGTGTTAGGGTTAGGGTTAGAGTTAGGATTAGGTTTATGTTTATGTTTAGGTTCAGTGTTAGGATTAGGGTTAGAATTAGGGTTATGGTTAGGCATAGGTTTAGTGTTATGGTTAGAGTTAGGTTTAAGGTTAGGTTTAGGGTTAGTGTTAGGGTTAGGGTTAGATGTAGGGTTGGGGTTAGTGTTAGGGTTAGGGTTACTGTTTGTGTTAGTTTTAGGGTTAGGGTTGGACTTAGGGTTTTGTTAGGTTTAGGGTTGGAGTTAGGGTTAGGGTTACAGGTAGAATTAGGTTTAAGGTTAGGGCTAGGGTTAGGGTTAGGGTTAGTTTGAGTGTTAGGGTTAGGGTTAGAGTTAGGGTTAGGGATAGGGTTACAGTTAAGGTTAGAATTAGTGTTAGGTTTAGGGTCAAGATTAATGTTAGGTTTAGGGTTAGTGTTTGTTTTAGTGTTAGTGTTAGAGTTAGAGTTAGAATTTGTGTTAGGTTTAGGGTTTGAGTTAGGGTTAGGGTTAAATTTAGGATTAGGTTTAGGTTTAGGGTTAGGGTTAGGGTTAGTGTTTGGGTTAGGGTTGGATGTGTGTTAGGGTTAGGGTAAGTGTTAGAATAGGGTTACATGTAGGATTAGGGTTAGTGTTATGGTTAGTGTTAGTGTTTGGGTTTGACTTGGGTTAGTGATAGGGTTAGTTTTAGGGTTAGTGTTATGGTTTCATTAGGGTTAGTGTTAGGGTTACGGTTAGAGTTTGTGTTAGGGTTAGGGTTAGTGTTAGGATTAGGGTGGTTTGGTTTAGGGTTAGTATTAAAGTTAGGAATAGGGTTCGTGTTAGGGTTAGAATTATGGATAGGGTTATGGTTAGGTTTATTGTTAGTGTTAGGGTTAGGGTTAGGGTTAGTGTTAACAATAGTTTAATTATGGACAAGTTGAGGTTTAGTGTTAGGGTTAGGGTAAGGGCTATTGTTATGGTTAAGATTAGGGTTAGGGATAGGGTAAGCATTAGGGTTACATTAAGGGTTAGTGTTAGGGTTAGAAATACGGTTAGGGTTAGTGTTAGTGTTAGGGTTAAGGTTTGTGTTAAGATTAGGGTTAATGTTAGGGTTTGTGTTAAGATTAGGGTAAGTGTTAGGGTTAGGTTTACAATAACGATTAGGGTTAGTTTTGGAGTTAGTGTTAGGGTTTGTGTTGCAGTTAGGGTTAGTATTAGGGTTAAGCTTAAATTTAGGATTAGTGTTAGTGTTAGGGTTACAGATAGGGTGAGAATTGATGATAGGTTTAGGAACAGGTTTAGGTTTATTTTTGGAGTTATGGTTAGGGTTAGTATTACGTTTAGGTTTAGGGTTAGGTTTAGGATTATTGATAGGGTTATGGTTGGTTTAGGGTTAGTGTTAGTTTTAGGAATAGAAATAGGGTTTTTTTAGGATTAGGGTTAGGTTTAAGGTAAGGGTTAGGGTAAGAGTTAGGATGATGTTTAGGGTTAGGGTTATTGTTATATTTAGGGTTAGTGTTAGGTTAAGGGTAAGGTTTAGGGTTAGGGTTAGCTTTAGTGTTCGGGTTATGGATAGGATTAAGGTTTTTGTTATGATTACTTTTAAAGTTAGGATTAGGGTTAGGGTTAGGTTTTTTGTTAGGGTTAGGGTTAGGGTTAGAATTACAGATAGGTTTATGGTTAGATTAAAGTTTAGGGTTAGAGTTAGAGTTAGTGTTAGGGTTATGTTTAGGGTTAGGGTTAATGTTAAGGTAAGGCTTATGTTTAGTGTTAGGTTTAGAGATAGGGTTAGTGTTAGGATTAGGGTTAGAGTTACTTTTAGGTTTAGGTTTAAGGTTAGTGTTAGTGATAGGGTAAGGTTTCGGGTTAGGGTTAGTATTAGGGTTAGTGTTAGGGTTACAGTTTCGGTTAGTTAAGGGTTAGGGTTAGGATTGGGTTAGGTTTAGTGTTGTGGTTTGGGTTAGGGTTTGTGTTAGGGTTAGGGTTAGAGTTAGGGTTAAGGTTACAGTTCGGTGTAGGGTTAGGGTTAGTATTAAGGATAGGATTTGTGTTATGGTTAGTGTTAGGGTTAGCATTAGGTTTAGTATTAGTGATAGTGTTAGAGTTAGGGTTAGGGTTAGGGTTTGGGTTAGGGATAGGCTTAGGGTTAGATTTAGTGTTAGTGTTAGGGTTAGGGTTAAGGTTAAGATTTGTGTTAGGGTTAGGGTTATTGTTAATGTTAGAGTTAGTGTTTTTATTTGTGTTAGGGTTAGGATTAGGAATAGCGTTAGGATTTGTTTTAGGGTTAGGGTTAAGGTTAGTGTTAGAGTTACAGTTATGGTTATGGTTAGGTTTAGGGTTGGTTTAGTGTTAGGGTTAGTGTTAGGGTTAGTATTAGGGTTAAGGTTAGGTTAAGGTTAGGGTTAGGGTTAATGTTTGTGTTAGGGTTTGCATTAAGGTTAGGGTTAGGGTTAGAGATAGCGTTAGGATTAGGGTTGGGATATGGTTAGTGTTAGGGTTAGAGTTAGGGTTACCAGTAGTGTTATATTTGGAGATAGGTTTAGGG
>NW_027288052.1:0-22739 GCF_047511675.1 Marmota flaviventris
GAAAACTCGAGGGCCCCCAGCAGTCCATCCCGCCCTACGGGGCATGGACCCCAAAAGCACAGAGACCTGGAGGAGTCTCCGAGACCTCGCGAGAGGAGAGAAGACAGGAGCAAGAAGCGCCCCCCGCTGGCAGCGTTGCCTGCACCCTGGCGCTCCTGGGATGGCTGCCCTGCTCAGGCCTCCGGGGGGCCTACCGGTCCTCATCCGATGTCCGGGGAGCACTCCGCTTCCCCGGAGGACACTGAGCCCTCCGCTCGTGGCCGCGTGCCTGTCGAAGGCCAGGATCGTCATTTTCAGGCCACCACGGGACTCCCGCGAGCACGTCCCCTGCAAGGACCCCGGGGGAAACACGACCTGCTGCCCAAAGCAAGAGAGACTGATGACGACCTCGAAGATGCCAACGGTAAGATAGAATCCATCTTCTCATTTGGACAGGAAAGGAGATGGAGCTCATGGAGCCCCAAGACAGCGTGGGACCTGGCAGGAGGGAGGGAGGGAGGGAGGGAGAGAGGAGCCCAAATGTGGATCCTTGCGGTCAGTTATCTCTCCCAGTGACAGAAGGAGCCCTAGAAGGGAGAGAACCATCCATCCAAGACAGCAGTCCGGGTGGTTGGGTGGTTGGGTGCGGGCAGGGGAGGGGCAGGGGAGGCATCCCTTCCCCGATGAATCCAGTACCATCTTCTACCCAGAAAGTGAGCCCCCCAAGCCTGGCTCCGCTGCTGAAGAAAAGGCAGAGCGCCTGCGGGCTCCGGTCTGCTGATTTTTGCTTTCACTGTGGTTGGTGCGGATACCCTTTCCGTTTTGTGTTTGTGGGTTGGTTGTTTCTTTAATTTTTGTTTTTGTTTTTGTTTCCTCACCCCCCACCCCCCACCCCCCACAGACGGAGAGCCAGAGGAGGAGTTCTTGGAGGCGCCCACTATGTCTTTCGAGGCGTACCTCACGTATGATGACCAGCCTCGGAAGAAGAAGAGAAAGGTGAAGACTTCGGCCAAGGCACGGAAAGCAAAAGCTTCCAAGAGGTCCAGCCAACACCTGGACTCGGCGGAGAACTTTCCTCCTCTGGTGATTGGAAAGCAGTCGGCGGGGCCCCAGCCTGCCCAAGGCCAAGGCAGTTGGGCCGGGATGCAAGGGGTCTCCCGAGAAGCCGCTGCGGTGCTGTCTCCCACGCCATCCCCCAGCCTGTGGGACCCACCCAGTCCCCCTCCTGAGGATGATGATGCGCTGATGAGCTTCTTTGCACCCAATGCAACAGCGCTCTCTTCACCACAGGAAGAGGAAGAAGCTGGCTTCACGGGAATCAGAACTAATTCCAGGACCCCCGTGTACTCTGGTGGCAAACGTGGCCGTCTCGCCCAAACGACCTGGCTCCCACGGGGCAGCCAGGGAGTTGCAGACCAGGATTCCCTGTGGGAAGAGAGGGCGCTCCCGCATTCTCTGTTCGGGTCTGCTTTGGAGAAATGCACACCCGAGCAGCTGTCCCACGCGGAGGGATGCCACCAAGGGACCGCCGAGGAGACAGATCAGCTATGGAGACTGCACTGTGGCCAAGAATTTAAGGGAGAAACGCCTAAGGAGAACGAGTCTTGGAGGGAGATGTACCTGCGGCTTCAGGACGCCCGAGAGCAGCGACTGCAAGCACTCACCTCGAAAATACGATCCAGACATCCTCAAGAGCCCCGAGGCCCACAAACAAAGATGGTCTATTTCAAGTCACCTGGTGAGGTTCCAGCGAGGCACGGCCAGTTTGGGACACTAGCAGCGGCTGCCTCAGGAAGACCCAACTTCCAACCAGCCCAGCACCCCAGGGGAGGCAGTGACACGCCCTCCAGCACCAGCAGCAACAGCAGCAACAGCAGCAGCAGCTTTGATGCTAGAAGTGAGACTGCAGCAGAGGCCTCTGGGAACCCTGTCAGAGCTCACCGCCCGGCACCAGTGGCCAACACCAGAAAACCCAAGGCTAAGGAAATCCCCCCACTCTTGGCCAAGACCCTTAAGGACTACAGAAGACTCATATCCCGAAGATGAACTCAGCACTTGCCCTGGACATGCAATTTCCGAAGGAGTCTTCGATCTCTGCCAAACGTGGACTCCCTGCCCTGTGCTTTGCGCGTGTCCCTGGCGTGAGAGCTCAATGCGAGTTCACTGCCTTTGTTTCCTTTCTTGTCACCTGAGCCCCTCCTAAGCGATGATGTTGTTTTCATGTATAAATCCCCCTGATTGAATTTTAGACTAATAAAGGCCCGTAAATGCTCTCAGTTGTCTAATGGGGAAGGACGTCAGGCTTTCTTAGACATGGCCCCCGGAGCCACTAGTTCAAGGACTGGTGAATCTGACTAACTGTGAAAACAAACAAACAACCACAAAAATAAATAAATAAATAGCAAGGTTTGGGCAGGGGAGGGTGGTAAAGCACCCTTCTGTTCAATACCCAGTACAAGGAGAAACGGCGGCAACAACCAAAAGCAAAGGAGAGACGGAAATTAAAAGAACAACCACAAGAAGAAGAACAAATGAGGCCGAGCCAATGGCGGTGATGCGAGTCTCACAAAGGCGCACAGAGAGTTCAGAGCCAGCCTCAGCCACTTAGCGAGGACAGAGCAACTCTGTGAGACCCTGTCTCCTAATAAAGTACAAAATAAATAAATAAATAAATAAAAAGCCGAGGGAATATTCTTCAGGGTTAAAACCCCCCCGAGTACAATGTCTGGTTATCTAATAAAGAAACAATAACACACCCACCAACCCAACTCCCTCAAGAATAACCAGCAGCATTGGCATCAGAAACAGATAATCAGACCAAGAGAACAGACCTGAGGACCCAGAAACACTCCCCCAGGCCCATGGACAAACGGGGGGAACACGGATCTAATAAGTGTCTTGGGATAAACCTCAGGACCCTGACAAATAAGAATACATGCTTTCCTTGTGTGTGTGTGTGTGTGTGTGTGTGTGTTGTGTGCACGTCTTCGCCAGCGCGTACACACACACATACACACACACACACACACACACACACGTGGCCACACACACAAACACTCTCTCCGATCAGTCTCATATGGATTACAAAACATTAATCATTCAAGAAAGAAGATGTTTCGGACAGACTGGGAGAGATATCTCTGTGTCTGGAAAGGAGAAGGATGGAGGCTGTGAAAACTACTGAGTTGTCAAGGGAAAGATCCAGCAGCTCCCGCCTATGATCCCATCAGCTCAGCAGGCTGAAGCAGGAGCATGGCGAGATCAAGGCCAGCCTCTGGCAAAGCCAGGCTCTCATCTGCTCACTGAGACCCTGCCTCTCAATAGAAGCCCAAAGGGGCCTTGAGGTGGGGGGCGGGAGTGGGCGGGGGTCGCTCACCGGTCCAGTAACCCCCAAAGGAACCAACCAAACCACCAGAAGCGCCGAATACCATTGAGAAGTGGGTTTTTGTATCCCACAGGCCGCCTGGTGCCTTGGGCTCTTCAAACTCGCCCCCATGGGGCTGACAGTCAGGCCATTGGAGCCAATGGCCACAAGTTCATTCCACGGATTCCCCGCCAGACTTCCTTTGGAGGTTCCTTCCAAGGAATCACCCTTGCCCTGCGGAGCTAAGCTTCCCCAATCCTCTTGGCTCTCCGGGCCTCCATTCCTGTGCTCCCACAGGACCTAGACTCCTCAGAGTCAGTTCCGCTTTCCCTGGCAAATCGCTGTCATGGGACCCAGGGCCACTGAAGGGCGTGTCCCTGAACTCCAGTTTCCCCATGTGCCCAAGAGGGAGAAGACTAGTCCCCGAGTCGGGTGGTGCCGAGGCTCTAGCCGGGGTGGCCACTCCTGATTTGACCCAGGTTCTGCCCACCGGATCCAGTGCGTCGGTGGCAGGCGCAGAAGTGGATGCGAGCTGAGCTAGCGGGTGCTCCCGGAAAGAGAGAGCTGGGTGGGGTCCTTGAGGGTGGGCGTGGCGCACACTCTGGCAGGGGGGCGGAGCCAGGGGCTCTATAAGGCCCAGGTCGGCCTGCCCGTGCAGCCTCATTCCTTCTGGGACAGCGCCAGGCACAGGTGCTTCCAGCTGAGGCCCGGCGCCCTGAGGACCACAAGCAGACCTGCCCAGCGGCGCTCGGGGCGCACCAACGCGCCCAGAACAAGCGGCCAGCCGTGGCCAGGGCCCGGATACCCCGGCAGAGCGACAGCGAACCGAGTCCAGGGCCGAGGCCGAGCCGGCCACCGAGATGGCGTCGGAGGAGGTGCTGCTGCGAGCCGTTGGCAAGCTGCAGGGGCGCCTGGCCACCAGGACCCGCCCTGACAAGCTCCAGAAATACTTGCAGCAGCTCTCCGCCTTGCCCCTCACCCCACACATCCTGCAGGAGACAGGTGTCAGAAAGATGGTCAAGAGCTTGCGCCACCACGAGCTCCTTGGCGGCCTGGCCAGGGACTTGGCGGCCCGGTGGAAGAAGCTGGCTCTTCTGGAGGTCGACCCCGGGCGTGCTGCGCACGACTCCCAACTTGCAAAGGAAATCACGGACTCGGGCTCCCGAGAAAACTCGAGGGCCCCCAGCAGTCCATCCCGCCCTACGGGGCATGGACCCCAAAAGCACAGAGACCTGGAGGAGTCTCCGAGACCTCGCGAGAGGAGAGAAGACAGGAGCAAGAAGCGCCCCCCGCTGGCAGCGTTGCCTGCACCCTGGCGCTCCTGGGATGGCTGCCCTGCTCAGGCCTCCGGGGGGCCTACCGGTCCTCATCCGATGTCCCGGGAGCACTCCGCTTCCCCGGAGGACACTGAGCCCTCCGCTCGTGGCCGCGTGCCTGTCGAAGGCCAGGATCGTCATTTTCAGGCCACCACGGGACTCCCGCGAGCACGTCCCCTGCAAGGACCCCGGGGGAAACACGACCTGCTGCCCAAAGCAAGAGAGACTGATGACGACCTCGAAGATGCCAACGGTAAGATAGAATCCATCTTCTCATTTGGACAGGAAAGGAGATGGAGCTCATGGAGCCCCAAGACAGCGTGGGACCTGGCAGGAGGGAGGGAGGGAGGGAGGGAGAGAGGAGCCCAAATGTGGATCCTTGCGGTCAGTTATCTCTCCCAGTGACAGAAGGAGCCCTAGAAGGGAGAGAACCATCCATCCAAGACAGCAGTCCGGGTGGTTGGGTGGTTGGGTGCGGGCAGGGGAGGGGCAGGGGAGGCATCCCTTCCCCGATGAATCCAGTACCATCTTCTACCCAGAAAGTGAGCCCCCCAAGCCTGGCTCCGCTGCTGAAGAAAAGGCAGAGCGCCTGCGGGCTCCGGTCTGCTGATTTTTGCTTTCACTGTGGTTGGTGCGGATACCCTTTCCGTTTTGTGTTTGTGGGTTGGTTGTTTCTTTAATTTTTGTTTTTGTTTTTGTTTCCTCACCCCCCACCCCCCACCCCCCACAGACGGAGAGCCAGAGGAGGAGTTCTTGGAGGCGCCCACTATGTCTTTCGAGGCGTACCTCACGTATGATGACCAGCCTCGGAAGAAGAAGAGAAAGGTGAAGACTTCGGCCAAGGCACGGAAAGCAAAAGCTTCCAAGAGGTCCAGCCAACACCTGGACTCGGCGGAGAACTTTCCTCCTCTGGTGATTGGAAAGCAGTCGGCGGGGCCCCAGCCTGCCCAAGGCCAAGGCAGTTGGGCCGGGATGCAAGGGGTCTCCCGAGAAGCCGCTGCGGTGCTGTCTCCCACGCCATCCCCCAGCCTGTGGGACCCACCCAGTCCCCCTCCTGAGGATGATGATGCGCTGATGAGCTTCTTTGCACCCAATGCAACAGCGCTCTCTTCACCACAGGAAGAGGAAGAAGCTGGCTTCACGGGAATCAGAACTAATTCCAGGACCCCCGTGTACTCTGGTGGCAAACGTGGCCGTCTCGCCCAAACGACCTGGCTCCCACGGGGCAGCCAGGGAGTTGCAGACCAGGATTCCCTGTGGGAAGAGAGGGCGCTCCCGCATTCTCTGTTCGGGTCTGCTTTGGAGAAATGCACACCCGAGCAGCTGTCCCACGCGGAGGGATGCCACCAAGGGACCGCCGAGGAGACAGATCAGCTATGGAGACTGCACTGTGGCCAAGAATTTAAGGGAGAAACGCCTAAGGAGAACGAGTCTTGGAGGGAGATGTACCTGCGGCTTCAGGACGCCCGAGAGCAGCGACTGCAAGCACTCACCTCGAAAATACGATCCAGACATCCTCAAGAGCCCCGAGGCCCACAAACAAAGATGGTCTATTTCAAGTCACCTGGTGAGGTTCCAGCGAGGCACGGCCAGTTTGGGACACTAGCAGCGGCTGCCTCAGGAAGACCCAACTTCCAACCAGCCCAGCACCCCAGGGGAGGCAGTGACACGCCCTCCAGCACCAGCAGCAACAGCAGCAACAGCAGCAGCAGCTTTGATGCTAGAAGTGAGACTGCAGCAGAGGCCTCTGGGAACCCTGTCAGAGCTCACCGCCCGGCACCAGTGGCCAACACCAGAAAACCCAAGGCTAAGGAAATCCCCCCACTCTTGGCCAAGACCCTTAAGGACTACAGAAGACTCATATCCCGAAGATGAACTCAGCACTTGCCCTGGACATGCAATTTCCGAAGGAGTCTTCGATCTCTGCCAAACGTGGACTCCCTGCCCTGTGCTTTGCGCGTGTCCCTGGCGTGAGAGCTCAATGCGAGTTCACTGCCTTTGTTTCCTTTCTTGTCACCTGAGCCCCTCCTAAGCGATGATGTTGTTTTCATGTATAAATCCCCCTGATTGAATTTTAGACTAATAAAGGCCCGTAAATGCTCTCAGTTGTCTAATGGGGAAGGACGTCAGGCTTTCTTAGACATGGCCCCCGGAGCCACTAGTTCAAGGACTGGTGAATCTGACTAACTGTGAAAACAAACAAACAACAACAAAAATAAATAAATAAATAGCAAGGTTTGGGCAGGGGAGGGTGGTAAAGCACCCTTCTGTTCAATACCCAGTACAAGGAGAAACGGCGGCAACAACCAAAAGCAAAGGAGAGACGGAAATTAAAAGAACAACCACAAGAAGAAGAACAAATGAGGCCGAGCCAATGGCGGTGATGCGAGTCTCACAAAGGCGCACAGAGAGTTCAGAGCCAGCCTCAGCCACTTAGCGAGGACAGAGCAACTCTGTGAGACCCTGTCTCCTAATAAAGTACAAAATAAATAAATAAATAAATAAAAAGCCGAGGGAATATTCTTCAGGGTTAAAACCCCCCCGAGTACAATGTCTGGTTATCTAATAAAGAAACAATAACACACCCACCAACCCAACTCCCTCAAGAATAACCAGCAGCATTGGCATCAGAAACAGATAATCAGACCAAGAGAACAGACCTGAGGACCCAGAAACACTCCCCCAGGCCCATGGACAAACGGGGGGAACACGGATCTAATAAGTGTCTTGGGATAAACCTCAGGACCCTGACAAATAAGAATACATGCTTTCCTTGTGTGTGTGTGTGTGTGTGTGTGTGTGTGTGTGTTGTGTGCACGTCTTCGCCAGCGCGTACACACACACATACACACACACACACACACACACACGTGGCCACACACACAAACACTCTCTCCGATCAGTCTCATATGGATTACAAAACATTAATCATTCAAGAAAGAAGATGTTTCGGACAGACTGGGAGAGATATCTCTGTGTCTGGAAAGGAGAAGGATGGAGGCTGTGAAAACTACTGAGTTGTCAAGGGAAAGATCCAGCAGCTCCCGCCTATGATCCCATCAGCTCAGCAGGCTGAAGCAGGAGCATGGCGAGATCAAGGCCAGCCTCTGGCAAAGCCAGGCTCTCATCTGCTCACTGAGACCCTGCCTCTCAATAGAAGCCCAAAGGGGCCTTGAGGTGGGGGGCGGGAGTGGGCGGGGGTCGCTCACCGGTCCAGTAACCCCCAAAGGAACCAACCAAACCACCAGAAGCGCCGAATACCATTGAGAAGTGGGTTTTTGTATCCCACAGGCCGCCTGGTGCCTTGGGCTCTTCAAACTCGCCCCCATGGGGCTGACAGTCAGGCCATTGGAGCCAATGGCCACAAGTTCATTCCACGGATTCCCCGCCAGACTTCCTTTGGAGGTTCCTTCCAAGGAATCACCCTTGCCCTGCGGAGCTAAGCTTCCCCAATCCTCTTGGCTCTCCGGGCCTCCATTCCTGTGCTCCCACAGGACCTAGACTCCTCAGAGTCAGTTCCGCTTTCCCTGGCAAATCGCTGTCATGGGACCCAGGGCCACTGAAGGGCGTGTCCCTGAACTCCAGTTTCCCCATGTGCCCAAGAGGGAGAAGACTAGTCACCGAGTCGGGTGGTGCCGAGGCTCTAGCCGGGGTGGCCACTCCTGATTTGACCCAGGTTCTGCCCACCGGATCCAGTGCGTCGGTGGCAGGCGCAGAAGTGGATGCCAGCTGAGCTAGCGGGTGCTCCCGGAAAGAGAGAGCTGGGTGGGGTCCTTGAGGGTGGGCGTGGCGCACACTCTGGCAGGGGGGCGGAGCCAGGGGCTCTATAAGGCCCAGGTCGGCCTGCCCGTGCAGCCTCATTCCTTCTGGGACAGCGCCAGGCACAGGTGCTTCCAGCTGAGGCCCGGCGCCCTGAGGACCACAAGCAGACCTGCCCAGCGGCGCTCGGGGCGCACCAACGCGCCCAGAACAAGCGGCCAGCCGTGGCCAGGGCCCGGATACCCCGGCAGAGCGACAGCGAACCGAGTCCAGGGCCGAGGCCGAGCCGGCCACCGAGATGGCGTCGGAGGAGGTGCTGCTGCGAGCCGTTGGCAAGCTGCAGGGGCGCCTGGCCACCAGGACCCGCCCTGACAAGCTCCAGAAATACTTGCAGCAGCTCTCCGCCTTGCCCCTCACCCCACACATCCTGCAGGAGACAGGTGTCAGAAAGATGGTCAAGAGCTTGCGCCACCACGAGCTCCTTGGCGGCCTGGCCAGGGACTTGGCGGCCCGGTGGAAGAAGCTGGCTCTTCTGGAGGTCGACCCCGGGCGTGCTGCGCACGACTCCCAACTTGCAAAGGAAATCACGGACTCGGGCTCCCGAGAAAACTCGAGGGCCCCCAGCAGTCCATCCCGCCCTACGGGGCATGGACCCCAAAAGCACAGAGACCTGGAGGAGTCTCCGAGACCTCGCGAGAGGAGAGAAGACAGGAGCAAGAAGCGCCCCCCGCTGGCAGCGTTGCCTGCACCCTGGCGCTCCTGGGATGGCTGCCCTGCTCAGGCCTCCGGGGGGCCTACCGGTCCTCATCCGATGTCCCGGGAGCACTCCGCTTCCCCGGAGGACACTGAGCCCTCCGCTCGTGGCCGCGTGCCTGTCGAAGGCCAGGATCGTCATTTTCAGGCCACCACGGGACTCCCGCGAGCACGTCCCCTGCAAGGACCCCGGGGGAAACACGACCTGCTGCCCAAAGCAAGAGAGACTGATGACGACCTCGAAGATGCCAACGGTAAGATAGAATCCATCTTCTCATTTGGACAGGAAAGGAGATGGAGCTCATGGAGCCCCAAGACAGCGTGGGACCTGGCAGGAGGGAGGGAGGGAGGGAGGGAGAGAGGAGCCCAAATGTGGATCCTTGCGGTCAGTTATCTCTCCCAGTGACAGAAGGAGCCCTAGAAGGGAGAGAACCATCCATCCAAGACAGCAGTCCGGGTGGTTGGGTGGTTGGGTGCGGGCAGGGGAGGGGCAGGGGAGGCATCCCTTCCCCGATGAATCCAGTACCATCTTCTACCCAGAAAGTGAGCCCCCCAAGCCTGGCTCCGCTGCTGAAGAAAAGGCAGAGCGCCTGCGGGCTCCGGTCTGCTGATTTTTGCTTTCACTGTGGTTGGTGCGGATACCCTTTCCGTTTTGTGTTTGTGGGTTGGTTGTTTCTTTAATTTTTGTTTTTGTTTTTGTTTCCTCACCCCCCACCCCCCACCCCCCACAGACGGAGAGCCAGAGGAGGAGTTCTTGGAGGCGCCCACTATGTCTTTCGAGGCGTACCTCACGTATGATGACCAGCCTCGGAAGAAGAAGAGAAAGGTGAAGACTTCGGCCAAGGCACGGAAAGCAAAAGCTTCCAAGAGGTCCAGCCAACACCTGGACTCGGCGGAGAACTTTCCTCCTCTGGTGATTGGAAAGCAGTCGGCGGGGCCCCAGCCTGCCCAAGGCCAAGGCAGTTGGGCCGGGATGCAAGGGGTCTCCCGAGAAGCCGCTGCGGTGCTGTCTCCCACGCCATCCCCCAGCCTGTGGGACCCACCCAGTCCCCCTCCTGAGGATGATGATGCGCTGATGAGCTTCTTTGCACCCAATGCAACAGCGCTCTCTTCACCACAGGAAGAGGAAGAAGCTGGCTTCACGGGAATCAGAACTAATTCCAGGACCCCCGTGTACTCTGGTGGCAAACGTGGCCGTCTCGCCCAAACGACCTGGCTCCCACGGGGCAGCCAGGGAGTTGCAGACCAGGATTCCCTGTGGGAAGAGAGGGCGCTCCCGCATTCTCTGTTCGGGTCTGCTTTGGAGAAATGCACACCCGAGCAGCTGTCCCACGCGGAGGGATGCCACCAAGGGACCGCCGAGGAGACAGATCAGCTATGGAGACTGCACTGTGGCCAAGAATTTAAGGGAGAAACGCCTAAGGAGAACGAGTCTTGGAGGGAGATGTACCTGCGGCTTCAGGACGCCCGAGAGCAGCGACTGCAAGCACTCACCTCGAAAATACGATCCAGACATCCTCAAGAGCCCCGAGGCCCACAAACAAAGATGGTCTATTTCAAGTCACCTGGTGAGGTTCCAGCGAGGCACGGCCAGTTTGGGACACTAGCAGCGGCTGCCTCAGGAAGACCCAACTTCCAACCAGCCCAGCACCCCAGGGGAGGCAGTGACACGCCCTCCAGCACCAGCAGCAACAGCAGCAACAGCAGCAGCAGCTTTGATGCTAGAAGTGAGACTGCAGCAGAGGCCTCTGGGAACCCTGTCAGAGCTCACCGCCCGGCACCAGTGGCCAACACCAGAAAACCCAAGGCTAAGGAAATCCCCCCACTCTTGGCCAAGACCCTTAAGGACTACAGAAGACTCATATCCCGAAGATGAACTCAGCACTTGCCCTGGACATGCAATTTCCGAAGGAGTCTTCGATCTCTGCCAAACGTGGACTCCCTGCCCTGTGCTTTGCGCGTGTCCCTGGCGTGAGAGCTCAATGCGAGTTCACTGCCTTTGTTTCCTTTCTTGTCACCTGAGCCCCTCCTAAGCGATGATGTTGTTTTCATGTATAAATCCCCCTGATTGAATTTTAGACTAATAAAGGCCCGTAAATGCTCTCAGTTGTCTAATGGGGAAGGACGTCAGGCTTTCTTAGACATGGCCGCCGGAGCCACTAGTTCAAGGACTGGTGAATCTGACTAACTGTGAAAACAAACAAACAACAACAAAAATAAATAAATAAATAAATAAATAGCAAGGTTTGGGCAGGGGAGGGTGGTAAAGCACCCTTCTGTTCAATACCCAGTACAAGGAGAAATGGCGGCAACAACCCAAAGCAAAGGAGAGACGGAAATTAAAAGAACAACAACAAGAAGAAGAACAAATGAGGCCGAGCCAATGGCGGTGATGCGAGTCTCACAAAGGCGCACAGAGAGTTCAGAGCCAGCCTCAGCCACTTAGCGAGGACAGAGCAACTCTGTGAGACCCTGTCTGCTAATAAAGTACTAAATAAATAAATAAATAAAAAGCCGAGGGAATATTCTTCAGGGTTAAAAGCCCCCCGAGTACAATGTCTGGTTATCTAATAAAGAAACAATACCACACCCACCAACCCAACTCCCTCAAGAATAACCAGTAGCATTGGCATCAGAAACAGATAATCAGACCAAGAGAACAGACCTGAGGACCCAGAAACACTCCCCCAGGCCCATGGACAAACGGGGGGAACACGGATCTAATAAGTGTCTTGGGATAAACCTCAGGACCCTGACAAATAAGAATACATGCTTTCCTTGTGTGTGTGTGTGTGTGTGTGTGTGTTGTGTGCACGTCTTCGCCAGCGCGTACACACACACATACACTCACACACACACACACACACACACACACACACATGTGGCCACACACACAAACACTCTCTCCGATCAGTCTCATATGGATTACAAAACATTAATCATTCAAGAAAGAAGATGTTTCGGACAGACTGGGAGAGATATCTCTGTGTCTGGAAAGGAGAAGGATGGAGGCTGTGAAAACTACTGAGTTGTCAAGGGAAAGATCCAGCAGCTCCCGCCTATGATCCCATCAGCTCAGCAGGCTGAAGCAGGAGCATGGCGAGATCAAGGCCAGCCTCTGGCAAAGCCAGGCTCTCATCTGCTCACTGAGACCCTGCCTCTCAATAGAAGCCCAAAGGGGCCTTGAGGTGGGGGGCGGGAGTGGGCGGGGGTCGCTCACCGGTCCAGTAACCCCCAAAGGAACCAACCAAACCACCAGAAGCGCCGAATACCATTGAGAAGTGGGTTTTTGTATCCCACAGGCCGCCTGGTGCCTTGGGCTCTTCAAACTCGCCCCCATGGGGCTGACAGTCAGGCCATTGGAGCCAATGGCCACAAGTTCATTCCACGGATTCCCCGCCAGACTTCCTTTGGAGGTTCCTTCCAAGGAATCACCCTTGCCCTGCGGAGCTAAGCTTCCCCAATCCTCTTGGCTCTCCGGGCCTCCATTCCTGTGCTCCCACAGGACCTAGACTCCTCAGAGTCAGTTCCGCTTTCCCTGGCAAATCGCTGTCATGGGACCCAGGGCCACTGAAGGGCGTGTCCCTGAACTCCAGTTTCCCCATGTGCCCAAGAGGGAGAAGACTAGTCCCCGAGTCGGGTGGTGCCGAGGCTCTAGCCGGGGTGGCCACTCCTGATTTGACCCAGGTTCTGCCCACCGGATCCAGTGCGTCGGTGGCAGGCGCAGAAGTGGATGCGAGCTGAGCTAGCGGGTGCTCCCGGAAAGAGAGAGCTGGGTGGGGTCCTTGAGGGTGGGCGTGGCGCACACTCTGGCAGGGGGGCGGAGCCAGGGGCTCTATAAGGCCCAGGTCGGCCTGCCCGTGCAGCCTCATTCCTTCTGGGACAGCGCCAGGCACAGGTGCTTCCAGCTGAGGCCCGGCGCCCTGAGGACCACAAGCAGACCTGCCCAGCGGCGCTCGGGGCGCACCAACGCGCCCAGAACAAGCGGCCAGCCGTGGCCAGGGCCCGGATACCCCGGCAGAGCGACAGCGAACCGAGTCCAGGGCCGAGGCCGAGCCGGCCACCGAGATGGCGTCGGAGGAGGTGCTGCTGCGAGCCGTTGGCAAGCTGCAGGGGCGCCTGGCCACCAGGACCCGCCCTGACAAGCTCCAGAAATACTTGCAGCAGCTCTCCGCCTTGCCCCTCACCCCACACATCCTGCAGGAGACAGGTGTCAGAAAGATGGTCAAGAGCTTGCGCCACCACGAGCTCCTTGGCGGCCTGGCCAGGGACTTGGCGGCCCGGTGGAAGAAGCTGGCTCTTCTGGAGGTCGACCCCGGGCGTGCTGCGCACGACTCCCAACTTGCAAAGGAAATCACGGACTCGGGCTCCCGAGAAAACTCGAGGGCCCCCAGCAGTCCATCCCGCCCTACGGGGCATGGACCCCAAAAGCACAGAGACCTGGAGGAGTCTCCGAGACCTCGCGAGAGGAGAGAAGACAGGAGCAAGAAGCGCCCCCCGCTGGCAGCGTTGCCTGCACCCTGGCGCTCCTGGGATGGCTGCCCTGCTCAGGCCTCCGGGGGGCCTACCGGTCCTCATCCGATGTCCGGGGAGCACTCCGCTTCCCCGGAGGACACTGAGCCCTCCGCTCGTGGCCGCGTGCCTGTCGAAGGCCAGGATCGTCATTTTCAGGCCACCACGGGACTCCCGCGAGCACGTCCCCTGCAAGGACCCCGGGGGAAACACGACCTGCTGCCCAAAGCAAGAGAGACTGATGACGACCTCGAAGATGCCAACGGTAAGATAGAATCCATCTTCTCATTTGGACAGGAAAGGAGATGGAGCTCATGGAGCCCCAAGACAGCGTGGGACCTGGCAGGAGGGAGGGAGGGAGGGAGAGAGGAGCCCAAATGTGGATCCTTGCGGTCAGTTATCTCTCCCAGTGACAGAAGGAGCCCTAGAAGGGAGAGAACCATCCATCCAAGACAGCAGTCCGGGTGGTTGGGTGGTTGGGTGCGGGCAGGGGAGGGGCAGGGGAGGCATCCCTTCCCCGATGAATCCAGTACCATCTTCTACCCCGAAAGTGAGCCCCCCAAGCCTGGCTCCGCTGCTGAAGAAAAGGCAGAGCGCCTGCGGGCTCCGGTCTGCTGATTTTTGCTTTCACTGTGGTTGGTGCGGATACCCTTTCCGTTTTGTGTTTGTGGGTTGGTTGTTTTTTTAATTTTTGTTTTTGTTTTTGTTTCCTCACCCCCCACCCCCCACCCCCCACAGACGGAGAGCCAGAGGAGGAGTTCTTGGAGGCGCCCACTATGTCTTTCGAGGCGTACCTCACGTATGATGACCAGCCTCGGAAGAAGAAGAGAAAGGTGAAGACTTCGGCCAAGGCACGGAAAGCAAAAGCTTCCAAGAGGTCCAGCCAACACCTGGACTCGGCGGAGAACTTTCCTCCTCCGGTGATTGGAAAGCAGTCGGCGGGGCCCCAGCCTGCCCAAGGCCAAGGCAGTTGGGCCGGGATGCAAGGGGTCTCCCGAGAAGCCGCTGCGGTGCTGTCTCCCACGCCATCCCCCAGCCTGTGGGACCCACCCAGTCCCCCTCCTGAGGATGATGATGCGCTGATGAGCTTCTTTGCACCCAATGCAACAGCGCTCTCTTCACCACAGGAAGAGGAAGAAGCTGGCTTCACGGGAATCAGAACTAATTCCAGGACCCCCGTGTACTCTGGTGGCAAACGTGGCCGTCTCGCCCAAACGACCTGGCTCCCACGGGGCAGCCAGGGAGTTGCAGACCAGGATTCCCTGTGGGAAGAGAGGGCGCTCCCGCATTCTCTGTTCGGGTCTGCTTTGGAGAAATGCACACCCGAGCAGCTGTCCCACGCGGAGGGATGCCACCAAGGGACCGCCGAGGAGACAGATCAGCTATGGAGACTGCACTGTGGCCAAGAATTTAAGGGAGAAACGCCTAAGGAGAACGAGTCTTGGAGGGAGATGTACCTGCGGCTTCAGGACGCCCGAGAGCAGCGACTGCAAGCACTCACCTCGAAAATACGATCCAGACATCCTCAAGAGCCCCGAGGCCCACAAACAAAGATGGTCTATTTCAAGTCACCTGGTGAGGTTCCAGCGAGCACGGCCAGTTTGGGACACTAGCAGCGGCTGCCTCAGGAAGACCCAACTTCCAACCAGCCCAGCACCCCAGGGAGGCAGTGACACGCCCTCCAGCACCAGCAGCAGCAGCCGCAGCAGCAGCAGCAACAGCAGCAGCAGCTTTGATGCTAGAAGTGAGACTGCAGCAGAGGCCTCTGGGAACCCTGTCAGAGCTCACCGCCCGGCACCAGTGGCCAACACCAGAAAACCCAAGGCTAAGGAAATCCCCCCACTCTTGGCCAAGACCCTTAAGGACTACAGAAGACTCATATCCCAAGATGAACTCAGCACTTGCCCTGGACATGCAATTTCCGAAGGAGTCTTCGATCTCTGCCAAACGTGGACTCCCTGCCCTGTGCTTTGCGCGTGTCCCTGGCGTGAGAGCTCAATGCGAGTTCACTGCCTTTGTTTCCTTTCTTGTCACCTGAGCCCCTCCTAAGCGATGATGTTGTTTTCATGTATAAATCCCCCTGATTGAATTTTAGACTAATAAAGGCCCGTAAATGCTCTCAGTTGTCTAATGGGGAAGGACGTCAGGCTTTCTTAGACATGGCCCCCGGGAGCCAATAGTTCAAGGACTGGTGAATCTGACTAACTGTGAAAACAAACAAACAACAACAAAAATAAATAAATAAATAGCAAGGTTTGGGCAGGGGAGGGTGGTAAAGCACCCTTCTGTTCAATACCCAGTACAAGGAGAAATGGCGGCAACAACCAAAAGCAAAGGAGAGACGGAAATTAAAAGAACAACAACAAGAAGAAGAACAAATGAGGCCGAGCCAATGGCGGTGATGCGAGTCTCACAAAGGCGCACAGAGAGTTCAGAGCCAGCCTCAGCCACTTAGCGAGGACAGAGCAACTCTGTGAGACCCTGTCTGCTAATAAAGTACTAAATAAATAAATAAATAAAAAGCCGAGGGAATATTCTTCAGGGTTAAAACCCCCCCGAGTACAATGTCTGGTTATCTAATAAAGAAACAATACCACACCCACCAACCCAACTCCCTCAAGAATAACCAGTAGCATTGGCATCAGAAACAGATAATCAGACCAAGAGAACAGACCTGAGGACCCAGAAACACTCCCCCAGGCCCATGGACAAACGGGGGGAACATGGATCTAATAAGTGTCTTGGGATAAACCTCAGGACCCTGACAAATAAGAATACATGCTTTCCTTGTGTGTGTGTGTGTGTGTGTGTGTGTGTGTTGTGTGCACGTCTTCGCCAGTGCGTACACACACACATACACTCACACACACACACACACACACACACACATGTGGCCACACACACAAACACTCTCTCCGATCAGTCTCATATGGATTACAAAACATTAATCATTCAAGAAAGAAGATGTTTCGGACAGACTGGGAGAGATATCTCTGTGTCTGGAAAGGAGAAGGATGGAGGCTGTGAAAACTACTGAGTTGTCAAGGGAAAGATCCAGCAGCTCCCGCCTATGATCCCATCAGCTCAGCAGGCTGAAGCAGGAGCATGGCGAGATCAAGGCCAGCCTCTGGCAAAGCCAGGCTCTCATCTGCTCACTGAGACCCTGCCTCTCAATAGAAGCCCAAAGGGGCCTTGAGGTGGGGGGCGGGAGTGGGCGGGGGTCGCTCACCGGTCCAGTAACCCCCAAAGGAACCAACCAAACCACCAGAAGCGCCGAATACCATTGAGAAGTGGGTTTTTGTATCCCACAGGCCGCCTGGTGCCTTGGGCTCTTCAAACTCGCCCCCATGGGGCTGACAGTCAGGCCATTGGAGCCAATGGCCACAAGTTCATTCCACGGATTCCCCGCCAGACTTCCTTTGGAGGTTCCTTCCAAGGAATCACCCTTGCCCTGCGGAGCTAAGCTTCCCCAATCCTCTTGGCTCTCCGGGCCTCCATTCCTGTGCTCCCACAGGACCTAGACTCCTCAGAGTCAGTTCCGCTTTCCCTGGCAAATCGCTGTCATGGGACCCAGGGCCACTGAAGGGCGTGTCCCTGAACTCCAGTTTCCCCATGTGCCCAAGAGGGAGAAGACTAGTCCCCGAGTCGGGTGGTGCCGAGGCTCTAGCCGGGGTGGCCACTCCTGATTTGACCCAGGTTCTGCCCACCGGATCCAGTGCGTCGGTGGCAGGCGCAGAAGTGGATGCGAGCTGAGCTAGCGGGTGCTCCCGGAAAGAGAGAGCTGGGTGGGGTCCTTGAGGGTGGGCGTGGCGCACACTCTGGCAGGGGGGCGGAGCCAGGGGCTCTATAAGGCCCAGGTCGGCCTGCCCGTGCAGCCTCATTCCTTCTGGGACAGCGCCAGGCACAGGTGCTTCCAGCTGAGGCCCGGCGCCCTGAGGACCACAAGCAGACCTGCCCAGCGGCGCTCGGGGCGCACCAACGCGCCCAGAACAAGCGGCCAGCCGTGGCCAGGGCCCGGATACCCCGGCAGAGCGACAGCGAACCGAGTCCAGGGCCGAGGCCGAGCCGGCCACCGAGATGGCGTCGGAGGAGGTGCTGCTGCGAGCCGTTGGCAAGCTGCAGGGGCGCCTGGCCACCAGGACCCGCCCTGACAAGCTCCAGAAATACTTGCAGCAGCTCTCCGCCTTGCCCCTCACCCCACACATCCTGCAGGAGACAGGTGTCAGAAAGATGGTCAAGAGCTTGCGCCACCACGAGCTCCTTGGCGGCCTGGCCAGGGACTTGGCGGCCCGGTGGAAGAAGCTGGCTCTTCTGGAGGTCGACCCCGGGCGTGCTGCGCACGACTCCCAACTTGCAAAGGAAATCACGGACTCGGGCTCCCGAGAAAACTCGAGGGCCCCCAGCAGTCCATCCCGCCCTACGGGGCATGGACCCCAAAAGCACAGAGACCTGGAGGAGTCTCCGAGACCTCGCGAGAGGAGAGAAGACAGGAGCAAGAAGCGCCCCCCGCTGGCAGCGTTGCCTGCACCCTGGCGCTCCTGGGATGGCTGCCCTGCTCAGGCCTCCGGGGGGCCTACCGGTCCTCATCCGATGTCCCGGGAGCACTCCGCTTCCCCGGAGGACACTGAGCCCTCCGCTCGTGGCCGCGTGCCTGTCGAAGGCCAGGATCGTCATTTTCAGGCCACCACGGGACTCCCGCGAGCACGTCCCCTGCAAGGACCCCGGGGAAACACGACCTGCTGCCCAAAGCAAGAGAGACTGATGACGACCTCGAAGATGCCAACGGTAAGATAGAATCCATCTTCTCATTTGGACAGGAAAGGAGATGGAGCTCATGGAGCCCCAAGACAGCGTGGGACCTGGCAGGAGGGAGGGAGGGAGGGAGAGAGGAGCCCAAATGTGGATCCTTGCGGTCAGTTATCTCTCCCAGTGACAGAAGGAGCCCTAGAAGGGAGAGAACCATCCATCCAAGACAGCAGTCCGGGTGGTTGGGTGGTTGGGTGCGGGCAGGGGAGGGGCAGGGGAGGCATCCCTTCCCCGATGAATCCAGTACCATCTTCTACCCAGAAAGTGAGCCCCCCAAGCCTGGCTCCGCTGCTGAAGAAAAGGCAGAGCGCCTGCGGGCTCCGGTCTGCTGATTTTTGCTTTCACTGTGGTTGGTGCGGATACCCTTTCCGTTTTGTGTTTGTGGGTTGGTTGTTTTTTTAATTTTTGTTTTTGTTTTTGTTTCCTCACCCCCCACCCCCCACCCCCCACAGACGGAGAGCCAGAGGAGGAGTTCTTGGAGGCGCCCACTATGTCTTTCGAGGCGTACCTCACGTATGATGACCAGCCTCGGAAGAAGAAGAGAAAGGTGAAGACTTCGGCCAAGGCACGGAAAGCAAAAGCTTCCAAGAGGTCCAGCCAACACCTGGACTCGGCGGAGAACTTTCCTCCTCCGGTGATTGGAAAGCAGTCGGCGGGGCCCCAGCCTGCCCAAGGCCAAGGCAGTTGGGCCGGGATGCAAGGGGTCTCCCGAGAAGCCGCTGCGGTGCTGTCTCCCACGCCATCCCCCAGCCTGTGGGACCCACCCAGTCCCCTCCTGAGGATGATGATGCGCTGATGAGCTTCTTTGCACCCAATGCAACAGCGCTCTCTTCACCACAGGAAGAGGAAGAAGCTGGCTTCACGGGAATCAGAACTAATTCCAGGACCCCCGTGTACTCTGGTGGCAAACGTGGCCGTCTCGCCCAAACGACCTGGCTCCCACGGGGCAGCCAGGGAGTTGCAGACCAGGATTCCCTGTGGGAAGAGAGGGCGCTCCCGCATTCTCTGTTCGGGTCTGCTTTGGAGAAATGCACACCCGAGCAGCTGTCCCACGCGGGAGGGATGCCACCAAGGGACCGCCGAGGAGACAGATCAGCTATGGAGACTGCACTGTGGCCAAGAATTTAAGGGAGAAACGCCTAAGGAGAACGAGTCTTGGAGGGAGATGTACCTGCGGCTTCAGGACGCCCGAGAGCAGCGACTGCAAGCACTCACCTCGAAAATACGATCCAGACATCCTCAAGAGCCCCGAGGCCCACAAACAAAGATGGTCTATTTCAAGTCACCTGGTGAGGTTCCAGCGAGGCACGGCCAGTTTGGGACACTAGCAGCGGCTGCCTCAGGAAGACCCAACTTCCAACCAGCCCAGCACCCCAGGGGAGGCAGTGACACGCCCTCCAGCACCAGCAGCAGCAGCCGCAGCAGCAGCAGCAACAGCAGCAGCAGCTTTGATGCTAGAAGTGAGACTGCAGCAGAGGCCTCTGGGAACCCTGTCAGAGCTCACCGCCCGGCACCAGTGGCCAACACCAGAAAACCCAAGGCTAAGGAAATCCCCCCACTCTTGGCCAAGACCCTTAAGGACTACAGAAGACTCATATCCCGAAGATGAACTCAGCACTTGCCCTGGACATGCAATTTCCGAAGGAGTCTTCGATCTCTGCCAAACGTGGACTCCCTGCCCTGTGCTTTGCGCGTGTCCCTGGCGTGAGAGCTCAATGCGAGTTCACTGCCTTTGTTTCCTTTCTTGTCACCTGAGGCCCCTCCTAAGCGATGATGTTGTTTTCATGTATAAATCCCCCTGATTGAATTTTAGACTAATAAAGGCCCGTAAATGCTCTCAGTTGTCTAATGGGGAAGGACGTCAGGCTTTCTTAGACATGGCCCCCGGAGCCAATAGTTCAAGGACTGGTGAATCTGACTAACTGTGAAAACAAACAAACAACAACAAAAATAAATAAATAAATAGCAAGGTTTGGGCAGGGGAGGGTGGTAAAGCACCCTTCTGTTCAATACCCAGTACAAGGAGAAATGGCGGCAACAACCAAAAGCAAAGGAGAGACGGAAATTAAAAGAACAACAACAAGAAGAAGAACAAATGAGGCCGAGCCAATGGCGGTGATGCGAGTCTCACAAAGGCGCACAGAGAGTTCAGAGCCAGCCTCAGCCACTTAGCGAGGACAGAGCAACTCTGTGAGACCCTGTCTGCTAATAAAGTACTAAATAAATAAATAAATAAAAAGCCGAGGGAATATTCTTCAGGGTTAAAAGCCCCCGAGTACAATGTCTGGTTATCTAATAAAGAAACAATACCACACCCACCAACCCAACTCCCTCAAGAATAACCAGTAGCATTGGCATCAGAAACAGATAATCAGACCAAGAGAACAGACCTGAGGACCCAGAAACACTCCCCCAGGCCCATGGACAAACGGGGGGAACATGGATCTAATAAGTGTCTTGGGATAAACCTCAGGACCCTGACAAATAAGAATACATGCTTTCCTTGTGTGTGTGTGTGTGTGTGTGTGTGTGTTGTGTGCACGTCTTCGCCAGTGCGTACACACACACATACACTCACACACACACACACACACACACACACATGTGGCCACACACACAAACACTCTCTCCGATCAGTCTCATATGGATTACAAAACATTAATCATTCAAGAAAGAAGATGTTTCGGACAGACTGGGAGAGATATCTCTGTGTCTGGAAAGGAGAAGGATGGAGGCTGTGAAAACTACTGAGTTGTCAAGGGAAAGATCCAGCAGCTCCCGCCTATGATCCCATCAGCTCAGCAGGCTGAAGCAGGAGCATGGCGAGATCAAGGCCAGCCTCTGGCAAAGCCAGGCTCTCATCTGCTCACTGAGACCCTGCCTCTCAATAGAAGCCCAAAGGGGCCTTGAGGTGGGGGGCGGGAGTGGGCGGGGGTCGCTCACCGGTCCAGTAACCCCCAAAGGAACCAACCAAACCACCAGAAGCGCCGAATACCATTGAGAAGTGGGTTTTTGTATCCCACAGGCCGCCTGGTGCCTTGGGCTCTTCAAACTCGCCCCATGGGGCTGACAGTCAGGCCATTGGAGCCAATGGCCACAAGTTCATTCCACGGATTCCCCGCCAGACTTCCTTTGGAGGTTCCTTCCAAGGAATCACCCTTGCCCTGCGGAGCTAAGCTTCCCCAATCCTCTTGGCTCTCCGGGCCTCCATTCCTGTGCTCCCACAGGACCTAGACTCCTCAGAGTTCAGTTCCGCTTTCCCTGGCAAATCGCTGTCATGGGACCCAGGGCCACTGAAGGGCGTGTCCCTGAACTCCAGTTTCCCCATGTGCCCAAGAGGGAGAAGACTAGTCCCCGAGTCGGGTGGTGCCGAGGCTCTAGCCGGGGTGGCCACTCCTGATTTGACCCAGGTTCTGCCCACCGGATCCAGTGCGTCGGTGGCAGGCGCAGAAGTGGATGCCAGCTGAGCTAGCGGGTGCTCCCGGAAAGAGAGAGCTGGGTGGGGTCCTTGAGGGTGGGCGTGGCGCACACTCTGGCAGGGGGGCGGAGCCAGGGGCTCTATAAGGCCCAGGTCGGCCTGCCCGTGCAGCCTCATTCCTTCTGGGACAGCGCCAGGCACAGGTGCTTCCAGCTGAGGCCCGGCGCCCTGAGGACCACAAGCAGACCTGCCCAGCGGCGCTCGGGGGCGCACCAACGCGCCCAGAACAAGCGGCCAGCCGTGGCCAGGGCCCGGATACCCCGGCAGAGCGACAGCGAACCGAGTCCAGGGCCGAGGCCGAGCCGGCCACCGAGATGGCGTCGGAGGAGGTGCTGCTGCGAGCCGTTGGCAAGCTGCAGGGGCGCCTGGCCACCAGGACCCGCCCTGACAAGCTCCAGAAATACTTGCAGCAGCTCTCCGCCTTGCCCCTCACCCCACACATCCTGCAGGAGACAGGTGTCAGAAAGATGGTCAAGAGCTTGCGCCACCACGAGCTCCTTGGCGGCCTGGCCAGGGACTTGGCGGCCCGGTGGAAGAAGCTGGCTCTTCTGGAGGTCGACCCCGGGCGTGCTGCGCACGACTCCCAACTTGCAAAGGAAATCACGGACTCGGGCTCCCGAGAAAACTCGAGGGCCCCCAGCAGTCCATCCCGCCCTACGGGGCATGGACCCCAAAAGCACAGAGACCTGGAGGAGTCTCCGAGACCTCGCGAGAGGAGAGAAGACAGGAGCAAGAAGCGCCCCCCGCTGGCAGCGTTGCCTGCACCCTGGCG
>NW_027288053.1:0-21667 GCF_047511675.1 Marmota flaviventris
CGCCAACTGGTATACACCTTTTGTTCCTAGCCTAAGTATCAACAAGATAGGATGACTTAGAATATTTGCTGAGGTTTCCGTAATCTCTGAGTTTTTTGGAAGCTCGGTGAATACTTTCCAAAGAAAGTGTGTTTTCCTTGCCTCTGCTTAGGGCTACTTCAACAGGGAACAATGCATCGAGAGTGCACTGAGAACTAGTTGAATGAGTCAAGTTACAAGCACACAGCAAAAACCGTGTTTGATTTAGAGTTCCATGTGCATGTATCCCTATAGGGGAAAATGAAGTGAAACCTAAAATTTCAAAGTATTCCTGCAAACCAACTATTCAACCTAGAAGATCTAAATTTGGGCAGCCAAATGCAACCGGTATACTTATCTTTCCTGTCGAGTTAACAACAAGTTAGGGTGAAAAAATATTTGCTGAGATTCCAGGAAACTCAAAGTTCTGTGCAATCACTGCAAATGCTTTTTCCAATGAAAGTTTCTTTCCCTGGCCTCTGCTTAGGGTTACTTCAACAGAAAACAAAGCATAGAGATCGCACTGAGAACTAGTTGAGTGAGTTTCAGTTTCAAGCAGCTAGCATAAACCGTGTTTGATTTATAAGTCCAAATGCATACGTCCCTATAAGGCAAAGTGAAGTGAAACCTAAAAATTCAAAGTGTTCCTGCAAACGAACTTTTCAACCTAGAAGAACGACATTTGGGTAGCTAAGTGCAACTGGTATACTCATCTTTCCTGACAAGGGTCATCAAGATCAGGTGAGTAAATATTTGCAGAGATTCCAGTTAACTTGGAGCTCTGTTGAAGCTCTGTAAATGCTTTCTAAGGAAAGCGTATGTTCCTCGCCTCCACTTAGGACCACTTCAACAGGGAACAAAGCACAGAGAGTACACCAGGAACTAACTGAGTGAGTCAAGCCTCAAGCAGCTAGCACAAATAGTGTTTGATTTAGAGTTCCAAATGCATGTATTCCTATAGGTTAAAATGAAGAGAAACCCCCCCAAATGCAATGTCTTCCTGAAAGCACATGCTTCAACTTAGAAGAACGAAATTTTGGCAGGCAAATGCAACTGGTATACTCATCTTTCTTACCTAGGATCAACAAGATCAAGTGAAAAAATATTCGCTGAAATTCCAGTAAACTTGGGAGTTTTGTGGAAGCTCTGCAAACACTTACATAAGAAAGCGTATTTTCCTTGCCTCTGCTTGGGGATACTTCAGCGGGGGACAATGCATAGAGAGTGCACTGAGAACTAATTGAGTGAGCCAAGTTTCAAACAGGTATCACAAACTGTGTTTGATTTAGCATTCCAAATGCATGTATTCACATAGGGAAAAAAGAAGTTAAACCTAAAAATTCAAAGTGTTCCTGCAAAGGAACTCTTCAACATAAGATTACGAAATATGGGCTGCCAAGTGCAACCCATATACTCATTATTGCTGCCAAGTTTCAACAAGATCGGGTGAAAAAACATTTGCTGAAAGTCCAGTAAACTCTTGAGTTCTGTGGATGCTCTACAAACACGTTCAAATGAAAGTCTATTTTTCTTTGCTCTGCTTAGGGGTACATAAACCGGTAACGAAGCGTAGAGAGCACAATGAGAATTCATTCAGTGAGTCAAGTTTCAAGCAGCTAGCACAAACCGTGTTTGATTTAGATTTTCAAAAGCATGTATCCCTAGAGGGGAAAATGTAGTAAAACCTAAATATTCAAAGTCATCCTGCAAAGGAATGCTTCAACCTAGCAGAACAAAATGTGTGCAGCCAAGCGCAACTGGTATACACCTTTTTCCTACCAAGTATCAACCAGATAGGGTGACAAAATATTTGCTGAGGTTTCCGTAATCTCTGAGTTTTTTGGAAGCTCGGTGAATACTTTCCAAAGAAAGTGTGTTTTCCTTGCCTCTGCTTAGGGCTACTTCAACAGGGAACAATGCATAGAGAGTGCACTGAGAACTAGTTGAATGAGTCAAGTTACAAGCACACAGCAAAAACCGTGTTTGATTTAGAGTTCCATGTGCATGTATCCCTATAGTGGAAAATGAAGTGAAACCTAAAATTTCAAAGTATTCCTGCAAACCAACTATTCAACTAGAAGATCTAAATTTGGGCAGCCAAATGCAACCGGTATACTTATCTTTCCTGTCGAGTTAACAACAAGTTAGGGTGAAAAAATATTTGCTGAGATTCCAGGAAACTCAAAGTTCTGTGCAATCACTGCAAATGCTTTTTCCAATGAAAGTTTCTTTCCCTGGCCTCTGATTAGGGTTACTTCAACAGAAAACAAAGCATAGAGATCGCACTGAGAACTAGTTGAGTGAGTTTCAGTTTCAAGCAGCTAGCATAAACCGTGTTTGATTTATAATTCCAAATGCATACGTCCCTATAAGGCAAAGTGAAGTGAAACCTAAAAATTCAAAGTGTTCCTGCAAACGAACTTTTCAACCTAGAAGAACGACATTTGGGTAGCTAAGTGCAACTGGTGTACTCATCTTTCCTGACAAGGGTCATCAAGATCAGGTGAGTAAATATTTGCAGAGATTCCAGTTAACTTGGAGCTCTGTTGAAGCTCTGTAAATGCTTTCTAAGGAAAGCGTATGTTCCTCGCCTCCACTTAGGACCACTTCAACAGGGAACAAAGCACAGAGAGTACACCAGGAACTAACTGAGTGAGTCAAGCTTCAAGCAGCTAGCACAAACAGTGTTTGATTTAGAGTTCCAAATGCATGTATTCCTATAGGTTAAAATGAAGAGAAACCCCCCGCAAATGCAATGTCTTCCTGAAAGCACATGCTTCAACTTAGAAGAACGAAATTTTGGCAGGCAAATGCAACTGGTATACTCATCTTTCTTACCTAGGATCAACAAGATCAAGTGAAAAAATATTCGCTGAAATTCCAGTAAACTTGGGAGTTTTGTGGAAGCTCTGCAAACACTTACATAAGAAAGCGTATTTTCCTTGCCTCTGCTTGGGGATACTTCAGCGGGGGACAATGCATAGAGAGTGCACTGAGAACTGATTGAGTGAGCCAAGTTTCAAACAGGTATCACAAACTGTGTTTGATTTAGCATTCCAAATGCATGTATTCACATAGGGAAAAAAGAAGTTAAACCTAAAAATTCAAAGTGTTCCTGCAAAGGAACTCTTCAACATAAGATTACGAAATTTGGGCTGCCAAGTGCAACCCATATACTCATTTTTGCTGCCAAGTTTCAACAAGATCGGGTGAAAAAACATTTGCTGAACGTCCAGTAAACTCTTGAGTTCTTTGGATGCTCTACAAACACGTTCAAATGAAAGTCTATTTTTCTTTGCTCTGCTTAGGGGTACATAAACCGGTAACGAAGCATGGAGAGCACAATGAGAATTCATTCAGTGAGTCAAGTTTCAAGCAGCTAGCACAAACCGTGTTTGATTTAGATTTTCAAAAGCATGTATCCCTAGAGGGGAAAATGTAGTAAAACCTAAATATTCAAAGTCATCCTGCAAAGGAATGCTTCAACCTAGCAGAACAAAGTGTGTGCAGCCAAGCGCAACTGGTATACACCTTTTTCCTACCAAGTATCAACAAGATAGGGTGACAAAATATTTGCTGAGGTTTCCGTAATCTCTGAGTTTTTTGGAAGCTCGGTGAATACTTTCCAAAGAAAGTGTGTTTTCCTTGCCTCTGATTAGGGCTACTTCAACAGGGAACAATGCATAGAGAGTGCACTGAGAACTAGTTGAATGAGTCAAGTTACAAGCACACAGCAAAAACCGTGTTTGATTTAGAGTTCCATGTGCATGTATCCCTATAGGGGAAAATGAAGTGAAACCTAAAATTTCAAAGTATTCCTGCAAACCAACTATTCAACCTAGAAGATCTAAATTTGGGCAGCCAAATGCAACCGGTATACTTATCTTTCCTGTCGAGTTAACAACAAGTTAGGGTGAAAAAATATTTGCTGAGATTCCAGGAAACTCAAAGTTCTGTGCAATCACTGCAAATGCATTTTCCAATGAAAGTTTCTTTCCCTGGCCTCTGCTTAGGTTTACTTCAACAGAAAACAAAGCATAGAGATCGCACTGAGAACTAGTTGAGTGAGTTTCAGTTTCAAGCAGCTAGCATAAACCGTGTTTGATTTATAAGTCCAAATGCATACGTCCCTATAAGGAAAAGTGAAGTGAAACCTAAAAATTCAAAGTGTTCCTGCAAACGAACTTTTCAACCTAGAAGAACGACATTTGGGTAGCTAAGTGCAACTGGTATACTCATCTTTCCTGACAAGGGTCATCAAGATCAGGTGAGTAAATATTTGCAGAGATTCCAGTTAACTTGGAGCTCTGTTGAAGCTCTGTAAATGCTTTCTAAGGAAAGCGTATGTTCCTGGCCTCCACTTAGGACCACTTCAACAGGGAACAAAGCACAGAGAGTACACCAGGAACTAACTGAGTGAGTCAAGCTTCAAGCAGCTAGCACAAACAGTGTTTGATTTAGAGTTCCAAATGCATGTATTCCTATAGGTTAAAATGAAGAGAAACCCCCCCCCCCAAATGCAATGTCTTCCTGAAAGCACATGCTTCAACTTAGAAGAACGAAATTTTGGCAGGCAAATGCAACTGGTATACTCATCTTTCTTACCTAGGATCAACAAGATCAAGTGAAAAAATATTCGCTGAAATTCCAGTAAACTTGGGAGTTTTGTGGAAGCTCTGCAAACACTTACATAAGAAAGTGTATTTTCCTTGCCTCTGCTTGGGGATACTTCAGCGAGGGACAATGCATAGAGAGTGCACTGAGAACTGATTGAGTGAGCCAAGTTTCAAACAGGTATCACAAACTGTGTTTGATTTAGCATTCCAAATGCATGTATTCACATACGGAAAAAAAGAAGTTAAACCTAAAAATTCAAAGTGTTCCTGCAAAGGAACTCTTCAACATAAGATTATGAAATTTGGGCTGCCAAGTGCAACCCATATACTCATTTTTGCTACCAAGTTTCAACAAGATCGGGTGAAAAAACATTTGCTGAAAGTCCAGTAAACTCTTGAGTTCTGTGGATGCTCTACAAACACGTTCAAATGAAAGTCTATTTTTCTTAGCTCTGCGTAGGGTACATAAACCGGTAACGAAGCATAGAGAGCACAATGAGAATTCATTCAGTGAGTCAAGTTTCAAGCAGCTAGCACAAACCGTGTTTGATTTAGATTTTCAAAAGCATGTATCCCTAGAGGGGAAAATGTAGTAAAACCTAAATATTCAAAGTCATCCTGCAAAGGAATGCTTCAACCTAGCAGAACAAAGTGTGTGCAGCCAAGCGCAACTGGTATACACCTTTTTCCTACCAAGTATCAACAAGATAGGGTGACAAAATATTTGCTGAGGTTTCCGTAATCTCTGAGTTTTTTGGAAGCTCGGTGAATACTTTCCAAAGAAAGTGTGTTTTCCTTGCCTCTGCTTAGGGCTACTTCAACAGGGAACAATGCATAGAGAGTGCACTGAGAACTAGTTGAATGAGTCAAGTTACAAGCACACAGCAAAAACCGTGTTTGATTTAGAGTTCCATGTGCATGTATCCCTATAGGGGAAAATGAAGTGAAACCTAAATTTCAAAGTATTCCTGCAAACCAACTATTCAACCTAGAAGATCTAAATTTGGGCAGCCAAATGCAACCGGTATACTTATCTTTCCTGTCGAGTTAACAACAAGTTAGGGTGAAAAAATATTTGCTGAGATTCCAGGAAACTCAAAGTTCTGTGCAATCACTGCAAATGCTTTTTCCAATGAAAGTTTCTTTCCCTGGCCTCTGCTTAGGGTTACTTCAACAGAAACAAAGCATAGAGATCGCACTGAGAACTAGTTGAGTGAGTTTCAGTTTCAAGCAGCTAGCATAAACCGTGTTTGATTTATAAGTCCAAATGCATACGTCCCTATAAGGCAAAGTGAAGTGAAACCTAAAATTCAAAGTGTTCCTGCAAACGAACTTTTCAACCTAGAAGAACGACATTTGGGTAGCTAAGTGCAACTGGTATACTCATCTTTCCTGACAAGGGTCATCAAGATCAGGTGAGTAAATATTTGCAGAGATTCCAGTTAACTTGGAGCTCTGTTGAAGCTCTGTAAATGCTTTCTAAGGAAAGCGTATGTTCCTCGCCTCCACTTAGGACCACTTCAACAGGGAACAAAGCACAGAGAGTACACCAGGAACTAACTGAGTGAGTCAAGCTTCAAGCAGCTAGCACAAACAGTGTTTGATTTAGAGTTCCAAATGCATGTATTCCTATAGGTTAAAATGAAGAGAAACCCCCCCCAAATGCAATGTCTTCCTGAAAGCACATGCTTCATCTTAGAAGAACGAAATTTTGGCAGGCAAATGCAACTGGTATACTCATCTTTCTTACCTAGGATCAACAAGATCAAGTGAAAAAATATTCGCTGAAATTCCAGTAAACTTGGGAGTTTTGTGGAAGCTCTGCAAACACTTACATAAGAAAGCGTATTTTCCTTGCCTCTGCTTGGGGATACTTCAGCGGGGGACAATGCATAGAGAGTGCACTGAGAACTAATTGAGTGAGCCAAGTTTCAAACAGGTATCACAAACTGTGTTTGATTTAGCATTCCAAATGCATGTATTCACATAGGGAAAAAAGAAGTTAAACCTAAAAATTCAAAGTGTTCCTGCAAAGGAACTCTTCAACATAAGATTACGAAATTTGGGCTGCCAAGTGCAACCCATATACTCATTTTTGCTGCCAAGTTTCAACAAGATCGGGTGAAAAAACATTTGCTGAGAGTCCAGTAAACTCTTGAGTTCTGTGGATGCTCTACAAACACGTTCAAATGAAAGTCTATTTTTCTTTGCTCTGCGTAGGGGTACATAAACCGGTAACGAAGCATAGAGAGCACAATGAGAATTCATTCAGTGAGTCAAGTTTCAAGCAGCTAGCACAAACCGTGTTTGATTTAGATTTTCAAAAGCATGTATCCCTAGAGGGGAAAATGTAGTAAAACCTAAATATTCAAAGTCATCCTGCAAAGGAATGCTTCAACCTAGCAGAACAAAATGTGTGCAGCCAAGCACAACTGGTATACACCTTTTTCCTACCAAGTATCAACAAGATAGGGTGACAAAATATTTGCTGAGGTTTCCGTAATCTCTGAGTTTTTTGGAAGCTCGGTGAATACTTTCCAAAGAAAGTGTGTTTTCCTTGCCTCTGCTTAGGGCTACTTCAACAGGGAACAATGCATAGAGAGTGCACTGAGAACTAGTTGAATGAGTCAAGTTACAAGCACACAGCAAAAACCGTGTTTGATTTAGAGTTCCATGTGCATGTATCCCTATAGGGGAAAATGAAGTGAAACCTAAAATTTCAAAGTATTCCTGCAAACCAACTATTCAACCTAGAAGATCTAAATTTGGGCAGCCAAAAGTTAACAACAAGTTAGGGTGAAAAAATATTTGCTGAGATTCCAGGAAACTCAAAGTTCTGTGCAATCACTGCAAATGATTTTTCCAATGAAAGTTTCTTTCCCTGGCCTCTGCTTATGGTTACTTCAACAGAAAACAAAGCATAGAGATCGCACTGAGAACTAGTTGAGTGAGTTTCAGTTTCAAGCAGCTAGCATAAACCGTGTTTGATTTATAAGTCCAAATGCATACGTCCCTATAAGGCAAAGTGAAGTGAAACCTAAAAATTCAAAGTGTTCCTGCAAACGAACTTTTCAACCTAGAAGAACGACATTTGGGTAGCTAAGTGCAACTGGTATACTCATCTTTCCTGACAAGGGTCATCAAGATCAGGTGAGTAAATATTTGCAGAGATTCCAGTTAACTTGGAGCTCTGTTGAAGCTCTGTAAATGCTTTCTAAGGAAAGCGTATGTTCCTCGCCTCCACTTAGGACCACTTCAACAGGGAACAAAGCACAGAGAGTACACCAGGAACTAACTGAGTGAGTCAAGCTTCAAGCAGCTAGCACAAACAGTGTTTGATTTAGAGTTCCAAATGCATGTATTCCTATAGGTTAAAATGAAGAGAAACCCCCCCAAATGCAATGTCTTCCTGAAAGCACATGCTTCAACTTAGAAGAACGAAATTTTGGCAGGCAAATGCAACTGGTATACTCATCTTTCTTACCTAGGATCAACAAGATCATGTGAAAAAATATTCGCTGAAATTCCAGTAAACTTGGGAGTTTTGTGGAAGCTCTGCAAACACTTACATAAGAAAGCGTATTTTCCTTGCCTCTGCTTGGGGATACTTCAGCGGGGGACAATGCATAGAGAGTGCACTGAGAACTAATTGAGTGAGCCAAGTTTCAAACAGGTATCACAAAGTGTGTTTGATTTAGCATTCCAAATGCATGTATTCACATAGGGAAAAAAGAAGTTAAACCTAAAAATTCAAAGTGTTCCTGCAAAGGAACTCTTCAACATAAGATTACGAAATTTGGGCTGCCAAGTGCAACCCATATACTCATTTTTGCTGCCAAGTTTCAACAAGATCGGGTGAAAAAACATTTGCTGAGAGTCCAGTAAACTCTTGAGTTCTGTGGATGCTCTACAAACACGTTCAAATGAAAGTCTATTTTTCTTTGCTCTGCTTAGGGGTACATAAACCGGTAACGAAGCGTAGAGAGCACAATGAGAATTCATTCAGTGAGTCAAGTTTCAAGCAGCTAGCACAAACCGTGTTTGATTTAGATTTTCAAAAGCATGTATCCCTAGAGGGGAAAATGTAGTAAAACCTAAATATTCAAAGTCATCCTGCAAAGGAATGCTTCAACCTAGCAGAACAAAATTTGTGCAGCCAAGCGCAACTGGTATACACCTTTTTCCTACCAAGTATCAACAAGATAGGGTGACAAAATATTGGCTGAGGTTTCCGTAATCTCTGAGTTTTTTGGAAGCTCGGTGAATACTTTCCAAAGAAAGTGTGTTTTCCTTGCCTCTGCTTAGGGCTACTTCAACAGGGAACAATGCATAGAGAGTGCACTGAGAACTAGTTGAATGAGTCAAGTTACAAGCACACAGCAAAAACCGTGTTTGATTTAGAGTTCCATGTGCATGTATCCCTATAGGGGAAAATGAAGTGAAACCTAAAATTTCAAAGTATTCCTGCAAACCAACTATTCAACCTAGAAGATCTAAATTTGGGCAGCCAAATGCAACCGGTATACTTATCTTTCCTGTCGAGTTAACAACAAGTTAGGGTGAAAAAATATTTGCTGAGATTCCAGGAAACTCAAAGTTCTGTGCAATCACTGCAAATGTATTTTCCAATAAAAGTTTCTTTCCCTGGCCTCTGCTTAGGGTTACTTCAACAGAAAACAAAGCATAGAGATCGCACTGAGAACTAGTTGAGTGAGTTTCAGTTTCAAGCAGCTAGCATAAACCGTGTTTGATTTATAAGTCCAAATGCATACGTCCCTATAAGGAAAAGTGAAGTGAAACCTAAAAATTCAAAGTGTTCCTGCAAACGAACTTTTCAACCTAGAAGAATGACATTTGGGTAGCTAAGTGCAACTGGTATACTCATCTTTCCTGACAAGGGTCATCAAGATCAGGTGAGTAAATATTTGCAGAGATTCCAGTTAACTTGGAGCTCTGTTGAAGCTCTGTAAATGCTTTCTAAGGAAAGCGTATGTTCCTCGCCTCCACTTAGGACCACTTCAACAGGGAACAAAGCACAGAGAGTACACCAGGAACGAATTGAGTGAGTCAAGCTTCAAGCAGCTAGCACAAACAGTGTTTGATTTAGAGTTCCAAATGCATGTATTCCTATAGGTTAAAATGAAGAGAAACCCCCCCAAATGCAATGTCTTCCTGAAAGCACATGCTTCAACTTAGAAGAACGAAATTTTGGCAGGCAAATGCAACTGGTATACTCATCTTTCTTACCTAGGATCAACAACATCAAGTGAAAAAATATTCGCTGAAATTCCAGTAAACTTGGGAGTTTTGTGGAAGCTCTGCAAACACTTACATAAGAAAGCGTATTTTCCTTGCCTCTGCTTGGGAATACTTCAGCGGGGGACAATGCATAGAGAGTGCACTGAGAACTAATTGAGTGAGCCAAGTTTCAAACAGGTATCACAAACTGTGTTTGATTTAGCATTCCAAATGCATGTATTCACATCGGGAAAAAAGAAGTTAAACCTAAAAATTCAAAGTGTTCCTGCAAAGGAACTCTTCAACATAAGATTTCGAAATTTGGGCTGCCAAGTGCAACCCATATACTCATTTTTGCTGCCAAGTTTCAACAAGATCGGGTGAAAAAACATTTGCTGAGAGTCCAGTAAACTCTTGAGTTCTGTGGATGCTCTACAAACACGTTCAAATGAAAGTCTATTTTTCTTTGCTCTGCGTAGGGGTACATAAACCGGTAACAAAGCGTGGAGAGCACAATGAGAATTCATTCAGTGAGTCAAGTTTCAAGCAGCTAGCACAAACCGTGTTTGATTTAGATTTTCAAAAGCATGTATCCCTAGAGGGGAAAATGTAGTAAAACCTAAATATTCAAAGTCATCCTGCAAAGGAATGCTTCAACCTAGCAGAACAAAATTTGTGCAGCCAAGCGCAACTGGTATACACCTTTTTCCTACCAAGTATCAACAAGATAGGGTGACAAAATATTGGCTGAGGTTTCCGTAATCTCTGAGTTTTTTGGAAGCTCGGTGAATACTTTCCAAAGAAAGTGTGTTTTCCTTGCCTCTGCTTAGGGCTACTTCAACAGGGAACAATGCATAGAGAGTGCACTGAGAACTAGTTGAATGAGTCAAGTTACAAGCACACAGCAAAAACCGTGTTTGATTTAGAGTTCCATGTGCGTGTATCCCTATAGGGGAAAATGAAGTGAAACCTAAAATTTCAAAGTATTCCTGCAAACCAACTATTCAACCTAGAAGATCTAAATTTGGGCAGCCAAATGCAACCGGTATACTTATCTTTCCTGTCGAGTTAACAACAAGTTAGGGTGAAAAAATATTTGCTGAGATTCCAGGAAACTCAAAGTTCTGTGCAATCACTGCAAATGCTTTCCAATGAAAGTTTCTTTCCCTGGCCTCTGCTTAGGGTTACTTCAACAGAAAACAAAGCATAGAGATCGCACTGAGAACTAGTTGAGTGAGTTTCAGTTTCAATCAGCTATCATAAACCGTGTTTGATTTATAAGTCCAAATGCATACGTCCCTATAAGGCAAAGTGAAGTGAAACCTAAAAATTCAAAGTGTTCCTGCAAACGAACTTTTCAACCTAGAAGAACGACATTTGGGTAGCTAAGTGCAACTGGTATACTCATCTTTCCTGACAAGGGTCATCAAGATCAGGTGAGTAAATATTTGCAGAGATTCCAGTTAACTTGGAGCTCTGTTGAAGCTCTGTAAATGCTTTCTAAGGAAAGCGTATGTTCCTCGCCTCCACTTAGGACCACTTCAACAGGGAACAAAGCACAGAGAGTACACCAGGAACTAATTGAGTGAGTCAAGCTTCAAGCAGCTAGCACAAACAGTGTTTGATTTAGAGTTCCAAATGCATGTATTCCTATAGGTTAAAATGAAGAGAAACCCCCCCAAATGCAATGTCTTCCTGAAAGCACATGCTTCAACGTAGAAGAACGAAATTTTTTCAGGCAAATGCAACTGGTATACTCATCTTTCTTACCTAGGATCAACAAGATCAAGTGAAAAAATATTCGCTGAAATTCCAGTAAACTTGGGAGTTTTGTGGAAGCTCTGCAAACACTTACATAAGAAAGCGTATTTTCCTTGCCTCTGCTTGGGGATACTTCAGCGGGGGACAATGCATAGAGAGTGCACTGAGAACTAGTTGAATGAGTCAAGTTACAAGCACACAGCAAAAACCGTGTTTGATTTAGAGTTCCATGTACGTGTATCCCTATAGGGGAAAATGAAGTGAAACCTAAAATTTCAAAGTATTCCTGCAAACCAACTATTCAACCTAGAAGATCTAAATTTGGGCAGCCAAATGCAACCGGTATACTTATCTTTCCTGTCGAGTTAACAACAAGTTAGGGTGAAAAAATATTTGCTGAGATTCCAGGAAACTCAAAGTTCTGTGCAATCACTGCAAATGCTTTCCAATGAAAGTTTCTTTCCCTGGCCTCTGCTTAGGGTTACTTCAACAGAAAACAAAGCATAGAGATCGCACTGAGAACTAGTTGAGTGAGTTTCAGTTTCAAGCAGCTAGCATAAACCGTGTTTGATTTATAAGTCCAAATGCATACGTCCCTATAAGGCAAAGTGAAGTGAAACCTAAAAATTCAAAGTGTTCCTGCAAACGAACTTTTCAACCTAGAAGAACGACATTTGGGTAGCTAAGTGCAACTGGTATACTCATCTTTCCTGACAAGGGTCATCAAGATCAGGTGAGTAAATATTTGCAGAGATTCCAGTTAACTTGGAGCTCTGTTGAAGCTCTGTAAATGCTTTCTAAGGAAAGCGTATGTTCCTCGCCTCCACTTAGGACCACTTCAACAGGGAACAAAGCACAGAGAGTACACCAGGAACTAATTGAGTGAGTCAAGCTTCAAGCAGCTAGCACAAACAGTGTTTGATTTAGAGTTCCAAATGCATGTATTCCTATAGGTTAAAATGAAGAGAAACCCACCCAAATGCAATGTCTTCCTGAAAGCACATGCTTCAACTTAGAAGAACGAAATTTTGGCAGGCAAATGCAACTGGTATACTCATCTTTCTTACCTAGGATCAACAAGATCAAGTGAAAAAATATTCGCTGAAATTCCAGTAAACTTGGGAGTTTTGTGGAAGCTCTGTAAACACTTACATAAGAAAGCGTATTTTCCTTGCCTCTGCTTGGGGATACTTCAGCGGGGGACAATGCATAGAGAGTGTACTGAGAAATAGTTGAAAGAGTCAAGTTACAAGCACACAGCAAAAACCGTGTTTGATTTAGAGTTCCATGTACTTGTATCCCTATAGGGGAAAATGAAGTGAAACCTAAAATTTCAAAGTATTCCTGCAAACCAACTATTCAACGTAGAAGTTTTAAATTTGGGCAGCCAAATGCAACCGGTATACTTATCTTTGCTGTCGAGTTAACAACAAGTTAGGGTGAAAAAATATTTGCTGAGATTCCAGGAAACTCAAAGTTCTGTGCAATCACTGCAAATGCTTTTTCCAATGAAAGTTTCTTTCCCTGGCCTCTGCTTAGGGTTACTTCAACAGAAAACAAAGCATAGAGATCACACTGAGAACTAGTTGAGTGAGGTTCAGTTTCAAGCAGCTAGCATAAACCGTGTTTGATTTATAAGTCCAAATGCATACGTCCCTATAAGGCAAAGTGAAGTGAAACCTAAAATTTCAAAGTGTTCCTGCAAACGAACTTTTCAACCTAGAAGAACGACATTTGGGTAGCTAAGTGCAACTGGTATACTCATCTTTCCTGACAAGGGTCATCAAGATCAGATGAGTAAATATTTGCAGAGATTCCAGTTAACTTGGAGCTCTGTTGAAGCTCTGTAAATGCTTTCTAAGGAAAGCGTATGTTCCTCGCCTCCACTTAGGACCACTTGAACAGGGAACAAAGCACAGAGAGTACACCAGGAACTAACTGAGTGAGTCAAGCTTCAAGCAGCTAGCACAAACAGTGTTTCATTTAGAGTTCCAAATGCATGTATTCCTATAGGTTAAAATGAAGAGAAACCCCCCCAAATGCAATGTCTTCCTGAAAGCACATGCTTCAACTTAGAAGAACGAAATTTTGGCAGGCAAATGCAACTGGTATACTCATCTTTCTTACCTAGGATCAACAAGATCAAGTGAAAAAATATTCGCTGAAATTCCAGTAAACTTGGGAGTTTTGTGGAAGCTCTGCAAACACTTACATAAGAAAGACTATTTTCCTTGCCTCTGCTTGGGGATACTTCAGCGGGGGACAATGCATAGAGAGTGCACTGAGAACTGATTGAGTGAGCCAAGTTTCAAACAGGTATCACAAACTGTGTTTGATTTAGCATTCCAAATGCATGTATTCACATAGGGAACAAAGAAGTTAAACCTAAAAATTCAAAGTGTTCCTGCAAAGGAACTCTTCAACATAAGATTACGAAATTTGGGCTGCCAAGTGCAACCCATATACTCATTTTTGCTGCCAAGTTTCAACAAGATCGGGTGAAAAAACATTTGCTGAGAGTCCAGTAAACTCTTGAGTTCTGTGGATGCTCTACAAACACGTTCAAATGAAAGTCTATTTTTCTTTGCTCTGCTTAGGGGTACATAAACCGGTAACAAAGCGTAGAGAGCACAATGAGAATTCATTCAGTGAGTCAAGTTTCAAGCAGCTAGCACAAACCGTGTTTGATTTAGATTTTCAAAAGCATGTATCCCTAGAGGGGAAAATGTAGTAAAACCTAAATATTCAAAGTCATCCTGCAAAGGAATGCTTCAACCTAGCAGAACAAAATTTGTGCAGCCAAGCGCAACTGGTATACACCTTTTTCCTACCAAGTATCAACAAGTTAGGGTGACAAAATATTTGCTGAGGTTTCCGTAATCTCTGAGTTTTTTGGAAGCTCGGTGAATACTTTCCAAAGAAAGTGTGTTTTCCTTGCCTCTGCTTAGGGCTACTTCAACAGGAAACAATGCATAGAGAGTGCACTGAGAACTAGTTGAATGAGTCAAGTTACAAGCACAGAGCAAAAACCGTGTTTGATTTAGAGTTCCATGTGCGTGTATCCCTATAGGGGAAAATGAAGTGAAACCTAAAATTTCAAAGTATTCCTGCAAACCAACTATTCAACCTAGAAGATCTAAATTTGGGCAGCCAAATGCAACCGGTATACTTGTCTTTCCTCTCGAGTTAACAACAAGTTAGGGTGAAAAAATATTTGCTGAGATTCCAGGAAACTCAAAGTTCTGTGCAATCACTGCAAATGCTTTCCAATGAAAGTTTCTTTCCCTGGCCTCTGCTTAGGGTTACTTCAACAGAAAACAAAGCATAGAGATCGCACTGAGAACTAGTTGAGTGAGTTTCAGTTTCAAGCAGCTAGCATAAACCGTGTTTGATTTATAAGTCCAAATGCATACGTCCCTATAAGGAAAAGTGAAGTGAAACCTAAAAATTCAAAGTGTTCCTGCAAACGAACTTTTCAACCTAGAAGAACGACATTTGGGTAGCTAAGTGCAACTGGTATACTCATCTTTCCTGACAAGGGTCATCAAGATCAGGTGAGTAAATATTTGCAGAAATTCCAGTTAACTTGGAGGTCTGTTGAAGCTCTGTAAATGCTTTCTAAGGAAAGCGTATGTTCCTCGCCTCCACTTAGGACCACTTCAACAGGGAACAAAGCACAGAGAGTACACCAGGAACTAATTGAGTGAGTCAAGCCTCAAGCAGCTAGCACAAACAGTGTTTGATTTAGAGTTCCAAATGCATGTATTCCTATAGGTTAAAATGAAGAGAAACCGCCCCAAATGCAATGTCTTCCTGAAAGCACATGCTTCAACTTAGAAGAATGAAATTTTGGCAGGCAAATGCAACTGGTATACTCATCTTTCTTACCTAGGATCAACAAGATCAAGTGAAAAAATATTCGCTGAAATTCCAGTAAACTTGGGAGTTTTGTGGAAGCTCTGCAAACACTTACATAAGAAAGCGTATTTTCCTTGCCTCTGCTTGGGGATACTTCAGCGGGGGACAATGCATAGAGAGTGCACTGAGAACTAATTGAGTGAGCCAAGTTTCAAACAGGTATCACAAATTGTGTTTAATTTAGCATTCCAAAGGAATGTATTCACATAGGGAAAAAAGAAGTTAAACCTAAAAATTCAAAGTGTTCCTGCAAAGGAACTCTTCAACATAAGATTACGAAATTTGGGCTGCCAAGTGCAACCCATATACTCATTTTTGCTGCCAAGTTTCAACAAGATCGGGTGAAAAAACATTTGCTGAGAGTCCAGTAAACTCTTGAGTTCTGTGGATGCTCTACAAACACGTTCAAATGAAAGTCTATTTTTCGTTGCTCTGCTTAGGGGTACATAAACCGGTAACGAAGCGTAGAGAGCACAATGAGAATTCATTCAGTGAGTCAAGTTTCAAGCAGCTAGCACAAACCGTGTTTGATTTAGATTTTCAAAAGCATGTATCCCTAGAGGGGAAAATGTAGTAAAACCTAAATATTCAAAGTCATCCTGCAAAGGAATGCTTCAACCTAGCAGAACAAAATGTGTGCAGCCAAGCGCAACTGGTATACACCTTTTTCGTACCAAGTATCAACAAGATAGGGTGACAAAATATTGGCTGAGGTTTCCGTAATCTCTGAGTTTTTTGGAAGCTCGGTGAATACTTTCCAAAGAAAGTGTGTTTTCCTTGCCTCTGCTTAGGGCTACTTCAACAGGGAACAATGCATAGAGAGTGCACTGAGAACTAGTTGAATGAGTCAAGTTACAAGCACACAGCAAAAACCGTGTTTGATTTAGAGTTCCATGTGCATGTATCCCTATAGGGGAAAATGAAGTGAAACCTAAAATTTCAAAGTATTCCTGCAAACCAACTATTCAACCTAGAAGATCTAAATTTGGGCAGCCAAATGCAACCGGTATACTTATCTTTCCTGTCGAGTTAACAACAAGTTAGGGTGAAAAAATATTTGCTGAGATTCCAGGAAACTCAAAGTTCTGTGCAATCACTGCAAATGCTTTTTCCAATGAAAGTTTCTTTCCCTGTCCTCTGCTTAGGGTTACTTCAACAGAAAACAAAGCATAGAGATCGCACTGAGAACTAGTTGAGTGAGTTTCAGTTTCAAGCAGCTAGCATGAACCGTGTTTGATTTATAAGTCCAAAAGCATACGTCCCTATAAGGAAAAGTGAAGTGAAACCTAAAAATTCAAAGTGTTCCTGCAAACGAACTTTTCAACCTAGAAGAACGACATTTGGGTAGCTAAGTGCAACTGGTATACTCATCTTTCCTGACAAGGGTCATCAAGATCAGGTGAGTAAATATTTGCAGAGATTCCAGTTAACTTGGAGCTCTGTTGAAGCTCTGTAAATGCTTTCTAAGGAAAGCGTATGTTCCTCGCCTCCACTTAGGACCACTTCAACAGGGAACAAAGCACAGAGAGTACACCAGGAACTAATTGAGTGAGTCAAGCTTCAAGCAGCTAGCACAAACAGTGTTTGATTTAGAGTTCCAAATGCATGTATTCCTATAGGTTAAAATGAAGAGAAACATCCCCAAATGCAATGTCTTCCTGAAAGCACATGCTTCAACTTAGAAGAACGAAATTTTGGCAGGCAAATGAAACTGGTATACTCATCTTTCTTACCTAGGATCAACAAGCTCAAGTGAAAAAATATTCGCTGAAATTCCAGTAAACTTGGGAGTTTTGTGGAAGCTCTGCATACACTTACATAAGAAAGCGTATTTTCCTTGCCTCTGCTTGGGGATACTTCAGTGGGGGACAATGCATAGAGAGTGCACTGAGAACTAATTGAGTGAGCCAAGTTTCAAACAGGTATCACAAACTGTGTTTGATTTAGCATTCCAAATGCATGTATTCACATAGGGAAAAAAGAAGTTAAACCTAAAAATTCAAAGTGTTCCTGCAAAGGACCTCTTCAACATAAGATTACGAAATTTGGGCTGCCAAGTGCAACCCATATACTCATTTTTGCTGCCAAGTTTCAACAAAATCGGGTGAAAAAACATTTGCTGAGAGTCCAGTAAACTCTTGAGTTCTGTGGATGCTCTAAAAACACGTTCAAATGAAAGTCTATTTTTCTTTGCTCTGCTTAGGGGTACATAAACCGGTAACGAAGCGTAGAGAGCACAATGAGAATTCATTCAGTGAGTCAAGTTTCAAGCAGCTAGCACAAACCGTGTTTGATTTAGATTTTCAAAAGCATGTATCCCTAGAGGGGAAAATGTAGTAAAACCTAAATATTCAAAGTCATCCTGCAAAGGAATGCTTCAACCTAGCAGAAAAAAATTTGTGCAGCCAAGCGCAACTGGTATACACCTTTTTCCTACCAAGTATCAACAAGATAGGGTGACAAAATATTGGCTGAGGTTTCCGTAATCTCTGAGTTTTTTGGAAGCTCGGTGAATACTTTCCAAAGAAAGTGTGTTTTCCTTGCCTCTGCTTAGGGCTACTTCAACAGGGAACAATGCATAGAGAGTGCACTGAGAACTAGTTGAATGAGTCAAGTTACAAGCACACAGCAAAAACCGTGTTTGATTTAGAGTTCCATGTGCGTGTATCCCTATAGGGGAAAATGAAGTGAAACCTAAAATTTCAAAGTATTCCTGCAAACCAACTATTCAACCTAGAAGATCTAAATTTGGGCAGCCAAATGCAACCGGTATACTTATCTTTCCTGTCGAGTTAACAACAAGTTAGGGTGAAAAAATATTTGCTGAGATTCCAGGAAACTCAAAGTTCTGTGCAATCACTGCAAATGCTTTTTCCAATGAAAGTTTCTTTCCCTGGCCTCTGCTTAGGGTTACTTCAACAGAAAACAAAGCATAGAGATCGCACTGAGAACTAGTTGAGTGAGTTTCAGTTTCAATCAGCTAGCATAAACCGTGTTTGATTTATAAGTCCAAAAGCATACGTCCCTATAAGGAAAAGTGAAGTGAAACCTAAAAATTCAAAGTGTTCCTGCAAACGAACTTTTCAACCTAGAAGAACGACATTTGGGTAGCTAAGTGCAACTGGTATACTCATCTTTCCTGACAAGGGTCATCAAGATCAGGTGAGTAAATATTTGCAGAGATTCCAGTTAACTTGGAGCTCTGTTGAAGCTCTGTAAATGCTTTCTAAGGAAAGCGTATGTTCCTCGCCTCCACTTAGGACCACTTCAACAGGGAACAAAGCACAGAGAGTACACCAGGAACTAATTGAGTGAGTCAAGCTTCAAGCAGCTAGCACAAACAGTGTTTGATTTAGAGTTCCAAATGCATGTATTCCTATAGGTTAAAATGAAGAGAAACATCCCCAAATGCAATGTCTTCCTGAAAGCACATGCTTCAACTTAGAAGAACGAAATTTTGGCAGGCAAATGCAACTGGTATACTCATCTTTCTTACCTAGGATCAACAAGCTCAAGTGAAAAAATATTCGCTGAAATTCCAGTAAACTTGGGAGTTTTGTGGAAGCTCTGCAAACACTTACATAAGAAAGCGTATTTTCCTTGCCTCTGCTTGGGGATACTTCAGCGGGGGACAATGCATAGAGAGTGCACTGAGAACTGATTGAGTGAGCCAAGTTTCAAACAGGTATCACAAACTGTGTTTGATTTAGCATTCCAAATGCATGTATTCACATAGGGAAAAAAGAAGTTAAACCTAAAAATTCAAAGTGTTCCTGCAAAGGAACTCTTCAACATAAGATTACGAAATTTGGGCTGCCAAGTGCAACCCATATACTCATTTTTGCTGCCAAGTTTCAACAAGATCGGGTGAAAAAACATTTGCTGAGAGTCCAGGAAACTCTTGAGTTCTGTGGATGCTCTACAAACACGTTCAAATGAAAGTCTATTTTTCTTTGCTCTGCTTAGGGGTACATAAACTGGTAACGAAGCGTAGAGAGCACAATGAGAATTCATTCAGTGAGTCAAGTTTCAAGCAGCTAGCACAAACCGTGTTTGATTTAGATTTTCAAAAGCATGTATCCCTAGAGGGGAAAATGTAGTAAAACCTAAATATTCAAAGTCATCCTGCAAAGGAATGCTTCAACCTAGCAGAACAAAATGTGTGCAGCCAAGCGCAACTGGTATACACCTTTTTCGTACCAAGTATCAACAAGATAGGGTGACAAAATATTGGCTGAGATTTCCGTAATCTCTGAGTTTTTTGGAAGCTCGGTGAATACTTTCCAAAGAAAGTGTGTTTTCCTTGCCTCTGCTTAGGGCTACTTCAACAGGGAACAATGCATAGAGAGTGCACTGAGAACTAGTTGAATGAGTCAAGTTACAAGCACACAGCAAAAACCGTGTTTGATTTAGAGTTCCATGTGCATGTATCCCTATAGGGGAAAATGAAGTGAAACCTAAAATTTCAAAGTATTCCTGCAAACCAACTATTCAACCTAGAAGATCTAAATTTGGGCAGCCAAATGCAACCGGTATACTTATCTTTCCTGTCGAGTTAACAACAAGTTAGGGTGAAAAAATATTTGCTGAGATTCCAGGAAACTCAAAGTTCTGTGCAATCACAGCAAATGCTTTTTCCAATGAAAGTTTCTTTCCCTGGCCTCTGCTTAGGTTTACTTCAATAGAAAACAAAGCATAGAGATCGCACTGAGAACTAGTTGAGTGAGTTTCAGTTTCAAGCAGCTAGCATAAACCGTGTTTGATTTATAAGTCCAAATGCATACGTCCCTATAAGGCAAAGTGAAGTGAAACCTAAAAATTCAAAGTGTTCCTGCAAACGAACTTTTCAACATAGAAGAACGACATTTGGGTAGCTAAGTGCAACTGGTATACTCATCTTTCCTGACAAGGGTCATCAAGATCAGGTGAGTAAATATTTGCAGAGATTCCAGTTAACTTGGAGCTCTGTTGAAGCTCTGTAAATGCTTTCTAAGGAAAGCGTATGTTCCTCGCCTCCACTTAGGACCACTTCAACAGGGAACAAAGCACAGAGAGTACACCAGGAACTAATTGAGTGAGTCAAGCTTCAAGCAGCTAGCACAAACAGTGTTTGATTTAGAGTTCCAAATGCATGTATTCCTAAAGGTTAAAATGAAGAGAAACCCCCCCAAATGCAATGTCTTCCTGAAAGCACATGCTTCAACTTAGAAGAACGAAATTTTGGCAGGCAAATGCAACTGGTATACTCATCTTTCTTACCTAGGATCAACAAGATCAAGTGAAAAAATATTCGCTGAAATTCCAGTAAACTTGGGAGTTTTGTGGAAGCTCTGCAAACACTTACATAAGAAAGCGTATTTTCCTTGCCTCTGCTTGGGGATACTTCAGCGGGGGACAATGCATAGAGAGTGCACTGAGAACTAATTGAGTGAGCCAAGTTTCAAACAGGTATCACAAACTGTGTTTGATTTAGCATTCCAAATGCATGTATTCACATCGGGAAAAAAGAAGTTAAACCTAAAAATTCAAAGTGTTCCTGCAAAGGAAATCTTCAACATAAGATTACGAAATTTGGGCTGCCAAGTGCAACCCATATACTCATTTCTGCTGCCAAGTTTCAACAAGATCGGGTGAAAAAACATTTGCTGAGAGTCCAGTAAACTCTTGAGTTCTGTGGATGCTCTACAAACACGTTCAAATGAAAGTCTATTTTTCTTTGCTCTGCTTAGGGGTACATAAACCGGTAACGAAGCGTAGAGAGCACAATGAGAATTCATTCAGTGAGTCAAGTTTCAAGCAGCTAGCACAAACCGTGTTTGATTTAGATTTTCAAAAGCATGTATCCCTAGAGGGGAAAATGTAGTAAAACCTAAATATTCAAAGTCATCCTGCAAAGGAATGCTTCAACCTAGCAGAAAAAAATTTGTGCAGCCAAGCGCAACTGGTATACACCTTTTTCCTACCAAGTATCAACAAGATAGGGTGACAAAATATTGGCTGAGGTTTCCGTAATCTCTGAGTTTTTTGGAAGCTCGGTGAATACTTTCCAAAGAAAGTGTGTTTTCCTTGCCTCTGCTTAGGGCTACTTCAACAGGGAACAATGCATAGAGAGTGCA